>NW_017263665.1:6648-216270 GCF_001662655.1 Pseudogymnoascus verrucosus
TCTTATAGTTTAAGACCTAGCGTTACATCTATCTACTTATATAGTAGTGTTATACTAAAGGGAATAGTTAGAATAGTAGACTCTCTAACTATTCTTACTATTCCTACTAATCTAATTATATGTATGTCCTATAAGAGGTGCTACACTTATTATAGGTACTAATTCCTATAGGTGCCTTTCTAAGGAGGCACCTTACTCTACATAGGTACCTTTTCTAATAGGCACCTCTCTTTAGCTAGGTACCTTCTAAGAAAGGTACCTTTTCCTAAAGGTGCCCTTATTAACTAAGCTACCTACAATCTCTACGTCCATTTCCTGCTACTAATTAGCTATAAGCTATTTTACTTTATTACTCTATCTTATAGCATATAGGTTGTATGTTTTAGCTATAACACTCCTCTATTAAGTAAACTAACGTAATAAAACCTCTATAAGTCTTATAGCTTAAGACCTAGCGTTACATTAGGGCTATTATAGGTTAGTTGCAACTAATAGCCTTAGGCACATAGTATAAGGAAGCCTTAGGTAAATAAGGGGTTAGCTAAGTTAGAGTAGTTTTAAGTATTTAGGGGTATAGCTATAGAGGGTTATATCTTTATCTTTTTTATATCCTTTATAGTAGACCTATAGGATTGTACTAACTTCTATCTAACTTATACTCCTATATATAACCTCTTATAATATAGTGCCCTATGTCCTTATATATATTAAGGGTATTTCTTACTACATTCTTATAGTTCTTATAGTTCTATTTATACTTATATTAGAGGCCTTAGATATGCTGTCCTTTAGGGTATAAAAGCAATTGTTCTTTTTATAGAATAAGGCTAATCTAATCTATATTAGTTATGCTTTTATAAATCTCTCTAAGGCTTTGCCTATTATAGGACTTATAAAAGGTATACATTACTAGATTTTATAGTAACATATCTAGGTGAATATATTAATAATGTATTAGTAATGTATTAGTAATTACTTACTTATTATAAGTAAAGGGTCATTTATATACTAAATAATTAATATTAGGTCTAATATTAAAACTAATAGTATAGCTAAAGGAATTAGTAGTAGGTAAGAATGCTCTCTATAAGAAGTCTATAGAAAATAAGGGCATTCTTTAGTATTTATAGGCATAAATAACTAAAATGTAACCTTATACTTATTATAAAGCTTTAGTTGTCCTTGCTCTTAAGGATGATTAATACCTAATATATTAGTAATATATTAGATTAAGAAGGAGGCTAGTAATTACTACAATTTGCTTTTCTTATACTTGTCTGTTTAACAACATAACAAGACTTATATTTAGGTTTAAAATTAGGTAAAAAGCAACGTTCTAAATAAGGTAACTCCTTATAAAGTATAACCTATATTAGCTTAAAGTACTAGGCATTACTTACTAGAAATTTATTCTTATTAATATAAGAAATAAAGCATGAGAAATTACCTATAACATTCTAATATATTAGTAATGCATTAAGAATGTATTAAGAATAATCTTACTTGTTAATTTAAGTAAATGAAAGAAGGCTTATAACTATCTAAACAGTCTTGTCTATATGCCTTCTTCTATTTAAATTACAAATTCACTATAATAAATAGGCTGTCTAATAATGTGTTAGTAATATATTTATAATATATTAAGGATTATATACCTATTTACCTCTATACGCTAGGTAGAGATTAATCTCTACTCCTATAGATTAATTATTTTCTAAAAATTAGAGGGTAATAATTAAGTATGATTTATACTTATAAGGATGCCTCCTTACTTAGGGTAGTTACAGCTGTTATGTGGCGCCATCGAGACTTAGGGCTGTTATAGGTTAGTTGCAACTAACAGCCTTAGGCACATAACGTAAGGAAGCCTTAGGCAAATAGGGAGCTAGCTAAGTTAGAGCAGTTTTAGGTATTTTAAAGGAACAGCTATATAGGGTTACACCTTCATCTTTTTTATATCCTTTATAGTAGACCTATAGGATTGCACTAACTACTATCTAACTTACACTCCTATATACAACCTCTTGTAATATAGTGCCCTATGTCCTTACATTATATAAAAAAGATCACGCCTACTAGGGACAGCTATACGTAAATAATATCCTACAACTAGAACGACTTAGGAGAACTGTCGAAACACCACTAACTACAACTTAGTAACATTTTAAAGTAGAGACCTAACGACTTTAAATAGCTGTAACCCTAGAGAACTTACAGATAACTAGTAGATTAGGGTTTAATCCTATAAAGCAAGCTAGTAAAGTTGCTAACGCGTTAGCGCTAAATAGGATACAAGATCCTTAAGAACCCCCTTAAGCATAGAGGCAATTGTAAATAAGAGTGTTAATAGCTATAAGCTACTAGAAGTCAAACTCTTTCGTATCAACACTAATACACCCCTAAACTAATATAAGGAAAATGACCTTAAACATTCCCTAAGACAATAATAGTCAACTGTTACAAATGTTAACGAGACAAACTACTGCTATAGCTACAACTGCTACACCTACTAATAACATACTAGATTAAATGGCAAACCTTAAGATCTAGATACAAGAGATTAAGGAAATGATAGCTAACCTAGCAGCAACCTAGACTAGAATACTGTCTACGCTACTAGTAGACACTGTTGAAGTTAAGGAGCAACGAACTTCTCCTATGCAAAACACCCCTAAGATAGTTTAGTTGCTACCTCTTTAAAACACTCGTTCTCTATTAATTCTAAGGAGGTATTCTAAAGACCCTCTAAATTGCTATAAGAAATCCACTATCTCTAAGAAGATTATGCTGCTTAGCAATAGGATAGAACATACCTTTATGTAATAGAGCGCGTCCATTTAGGACTGCCTTATAGTTAATGAGGATCACTACCCTACTAACGTCTTAAGAAGAGCGTTAATATAAGGGACAACGACTAGCCTAGCAAAGAAATACCTCAAACCCTAATACCTATCTGCAACCTATAGGTTTTAGAGTGCTAATAAGATAATAGACCTATTAGGTTCATATTACCTTACTAGTAACGAAACAGAACAGGCCTAGAACCTCTTTAACAACCTCTAAATAGGAGAGAAAGGACATATAAACAAGACTTTCTTAGAGTTTAAAGCTTGCTTCTAAAGTGTAGCTATTATAAGACAAGTCACTAAGTTAGAATGGTTTTAGTACATGTAGAATAAGTTAACCCCTTAATTCTGTAGCTACATAGTAGTTATTAAAAGTTAATAGAAGGGAGACTACTACACTATAGTCTAAGAACTTACTGCCTTTAATTAGGAGCAGCGCTAGAACAATGAGTTGAGCTTCCTGTCTAAGAGTAGCGAGTTGAGCTCCTAAGGACCTACCTACCTAAGCTCATCTAGGTTCATGCCTATAGACCCTAGAAAGGCCTAGCTACTAAGGTAGATAAGAAGCCCTCTAGTTTCCTTCTAGAGGACTCCCTTTATACCTACTACCCCTAAGCTAGACATTATAGGCTGCATATAGACTGCTATACTAGCTATGTCTAGGAACTGTTTTAAGTGCAGCAAGCTAGGCTATTTCTAAGACAAATGCCCACTTAACCCCACTGTTAAGGAGATTGACTACAAAGCCCCTAAGGACGAAGAATAGTAGGAGGAAGCAGTCGCCTACTAGTTAGATGCGTCCCTAGAGGAAAACGACAAGGCCTAGGGAAAGGCTCCTTCCTAGGTCTACGTAAATGTAATCTATAAAGACTAGATTTACAAGAACTCTTAGGAGGCTCCTAATTTCTCGTTAATACAACCCTAAGTATAAACGGACTTAGGGTGCAAACGAAGTCACTTATAGACATAGGAGCAAATGGCTACCTTGTCATTAATAAGCCTTTTGTGCAATGGTTGTCGAAAGCGCTTTAGAGCCCTATATAGAAACTGCCCTACTCTATACCTATATGTAGATTTTAGCGAAATATCTAAAGCTATGTATTAGAGTATATTCAGTTACACTTAACAGTTAAAGGACGCTAAATATATAACTGCCCCTTTGTGCTCCTAGATCTTAGAGCACAAGATGTAATAATTAGGAAGAAGCTTTTTAGCTGCTTCTAAATCCTACTCGACTCTATAAAGAGCTAGCTAGTATAGCTAAAGGAGTACCCGCCTACTCCTAGCTAGAGTAAAGAGATTACCTTGCCCTACTACTTATGTAAACTATTTATACATCACCCTGCCTATTAATTAGATGCGAACTAGCAGGACGATGCTATTAACTATAACGATAGACGACATGAGGGCAGACGCTCAATACTAATAAAAGTGATAACAGCCTATTATAACGCTATTATGATTACCCTACTAAGCTTAGTACAAGACAAGGGAACGACCTACCTACACCCTAAAACCCTAAGGACACGAGCCTCACTTATAGAAACCTATAAAGACAGACCCTTAGGATAAGTGGAGGCAAAACCTCTAAGAAACGGACCATCTATATATGAAAGAAAGAACTATAGGAGGAGTAGAGTTGTCTCTCCCTCCTAACGCTAGACCCTATTACGTAGCTTTACACTAGTCTAAATTTGTAAGATTAGCGCAAACGCTTTCTACTATGAGATGATGCGAAGCGACTCTAAGTTCTTTACAACAAGCATCTACAAGATCGACTAGATCATCTAGGAGAGGGAAGCAGCTAAGGACAAAGAAACGCTCTGCCTTATTTAGGACAAGCTTCTACATATGCACCACAACTATTCTAATGTCTTCTTAAAGTCAGAATCTAATCAGCTTCCCCTACATTACATATACAATCATAAGATACAACTAGAAGCCCCTTTACTAAATGCCTTTTCGCTACTATACTAACAAAGTACTAAAGAGCTTAAGGCAACTAAGTAATACCTATTAGAGAACCTTAAGAAGGGCTTTATAGTTAATAGCAATAGCCTGTTTACCTCCCCTATACTGTTCGTAAAGAAGGCAGATGGCAAACTAAGATTTTGTATTAACTACTAGAAGTTGAACGGACTTACCTATAACAACCCCTACCCTATCCTACGTATCGACGAACTACTAGGACAGGTGTTGAAAGCAAAAATCTTTACAAAGCTAGACATTAGGCAAGCCTTCCATCGTATACGAATGGACCCTAACTCTAAAGAGTACACGACCTTCTAAACTCAATATAGATCCTATAAATGCAAAGTGCTGCCGTTTAGTCTAACGAACAGCCCTGCAACCTATTAGAGGTATATAAACGACGTTCTTATGCAATACTTAGACAACTTCTATACTGCCTACCTAGACGACATCCTAATCTACTCTAAGGACCCTACAGAACACATAGACTACGTATATAAGGTTCTATAACAGCTTTAAGAAGTAGGACTACAAGCTGACATTAAGAAATGCAAGTTCAACGTAACCTAGACAAAGTATTTAGGCTATATCCTAACTACTACTAGTGTTGAAGCAGATCCTAAGAAGATCGAACCCCTCTAGAATTAGATCTAGCTAACAACTATCATAGGCGTGAAGTCTTACCTTAGATTCTACAGCTTCTACTACTAATTTATTAGAAATTTCAGGAAAATAGCCAAGCCTCTTACTACTATCACTAGCCCCTTAGAACCGTTTCTATAGACTAACGAATGTAAGAACGCTTTTAAAGAAATGCGCCAACAGCTTTTAGCTGTGTAGGCGCTCTACCACTTCAACCCTAAATTGCCTACGAAGCTAGAAATAGACTCCTCTAACGGAGTTGTAGCTAGTGTTCTTTCTTAAGAACACCTAGACAAGTAATGGTATCCTATAAGCTTCTATAGTTACGTCCTATCTAGGCACAAGATTAATTAGGAGATCTACAACAAGGAACTGTTCGCTATCATAAAAGCGTTTGTAAAATGGAGGCTAGAATTAACATTAGTACGCTACTAAATCGACGTTTACACCGATTACTAATCACTAGAATACTTTATAACGACGAAGGTTCTTATGGCAAAGTAGGTTTAGTAGATGGAGCTACTCTCTAACTTCAACTTCTATATTACATATATAGCTAGTAAGAACAATTAGAAGGTAGATATACTAAGCTAAAGAGAGTAAGACCTAATTATATAGTAGAAGGTCAAACTAGACAGCTGTATAAGGGTGCTTTTAGGCCTAGCCCAACTACACCCCTAAATTAGTGCTAAATTAGCATAAATGTACATAGCCTTAATTAATGCAATAGACGCCCTAAACACCTAGGTCCCCTTTAACCTAATAGAAGCGCTCTACGCAGATAATAGGAGGTCGTTTACTAACACTTACACAAAAGACCCCCTACCTAATGGGTTTATAATAAAGGACTAACTATTGTTATATAAGGGTCAACTATACATAACCTAGCACACTAAGTTATATACAAAACTCATATAGGAAGCACACGATCAAGTATTAGTAGCCTACCCTAGTAGTAGAAAAACTTATTAGTTACTTGCCCTAAAGTATCATTAGGTTAGAATGAAAGCGGATTGTCTCTAATACGTACGTAACTACATAACGTGCCGACTTACTTACACTAACGTCACGAAGTAGTAAGGCTTCTTACACCCCCTACTAGTACTAGAATACTCTATGTAATACCTAACGATGGACTTTAAGGAATTCCTAAAGGATAAACACAGATTCGACAGCATCCTTGTGTTTATAGACTGACTTAGTAAGGGTTCAGTGTCTATACTATGTCATAAGACTACTAATGCCTGCTAAATGGCGTAGCTATTCATCGAATGGATATATTGATTTAGACACACCCTAGAGTTAATCATTAGTAATCGCAGACCCTAATTCATATTAGCTTTCTAGCGAGAGTTCTGCTAAATTATAGGGGTTAAGATTAAGCTGTTAACAGCCTATTATAAGCAGACTAACAGGCAGACGGAAATTATGAATTAGTATATTAATTAGAGACTAAGGCCCTTTGTATCACATTACTAGGATAACTAGAGCAAGCTCATTCCCATTATAGATCAGGTGTAAATGACCCTTCCCTATGCCTTAATCAGAATGACCCCCTACTAACTTAAGTACAGAACTAATCTACGTACTAGTTAGGACTAGGAAACCCTAAAAGCCACGACCCCTAGGGAAATCATAAACTAGAAGGAAGCTAAAGCAGTAGCAAACTACATACACTCTATATAGATTTATATAAAGGAGAACATAGCTAAAGCACAAGAGGATATGTCTAAATACACAAATTAATACTAACGAGCTATTAACTAGGACGTAGGAGACAAGGTTTACCTATTAACTAAGAATCTAAAAAATCACTACCCTAGCTATAAGCTAGGGCAACAATAGGTTAGACCCTATATAGTACTAGAACAAATCGGACACGCCTTCTAACTAGACCTACTAAAGGGTTCCTAAATACACAGTGTCTTCTCTCTAGACATACTCATTAAGGCTCTAAATAACCTGCTGCCTAGTTAAGTAGCGCCTAAGCTAAGCAGTAAAGTTGTAGACAGCCTAGAGGAGTAGGAGGTCGAAAAGATCCTTACTATAAGGATCTAGTGAAAACAACTTTAATACTAGGTATCCTAGGTTAGATACAATCTAGACCTAGAATGGTACCCTGCCTTAAACTTTAAGAACTCCCCCTACAAAATCTAGGAGTTCTACGTAGAGTACCTAAACCTACTAGGACTGCTATAGGACCTACCTAGCTAGATCACAGAATAGGAGATAGGCAAACTAAGCTACGATTATAAGAGGCACAGCAAAGCAGAGGAAAACAGCGTCGTTGCTACCTATAACACTAAACTAAACACCCTCTAAGCTAGGGCACCCTTAGAGCTATAGCCCTTATAGAAGCCACCCTTCCTAAACGTCTCACTAGCGTTGTAACAAGCAGCTACTACCATAAGAGACGAAGGGTCAAAGTGACCCTACGTAAAAGACCACGCCTAAGTTCCCTCCGACATAGGGCCTATCACCTAAGGTTAACGGCCACCCCCTCCTCCTCTACCTCCTCCGCCCCCCTCTTCCTCTTCTTCCCCCTACTACCGCCTACCTTCGCTACTATAGCAAGGGCGTTAGGGATCCTCTCTACTAACTCCCCTACTACATCCACTGTAGAAGCCACCCCATTAAGGGTAGCGATCTCCTTCTCCTAGTTCACTAGGATTAGGGCTGATTTCTAGCCTACGACAGCTACAGCCTAGCGGACCCGCTACAGTCGTTAGCACGAGAACTAAAAACACATAAGGGAAATGGAAAACTTACCTCTAGACTGTCCTTAACAGCAGCGCAGAGGGCGCAACTCTCTATATAGGCCGAAAGCTTGGCTAGGGAGCGGAACTTCGGCATATTAGTAGTAGCTAATGTAACTACATGCCTAATCTCCGCTATAGCGGCCTTAATAGCAGTAGGGACAGGAGGGGTTGCTGCCTCAGCAGCTAGGAGCTTCTAGTACTCTAGGCTAGCAAACTAGGAGATCTATCTCTAGAGGTTAGCGACGGGCAGATAGACAAACCACAAAACCGAAAGCTAAACGAGAACCTACTAGAACACACGTTGCATGTTAGGCCACGTAGCGCTTATACTTAGAGCTTTCTAAGCTCTACATACACAAGACGGCAGGATCTCCGTCCTTCTTATGCCCTTTAGCGTGTACATAGCGCATACACTGCTAGCAGAAAGCTATAGTAAGGGCGCTAGGAGGAGGGGGAACTAGCATCTTTAAATTAGAAATCTACAATTTCCTATTAGCCTAACCTAAGTTATCACTACCGCGCTAGCGTGGTTCCGTCACCTACCAAATCGTTAGTTGTGTTTTTGTATCTAAAAACAACCTGTTAGCATCTAGCTATACTATTAGAAGGGCTACTTACTAGTCTTAGGAGGGGGGGTTAGCGTCGTTGTTGTAAAGAAAACAACAAGTTGTAGGCGAAGCTTGAATTTATATTCTAGCTTATAACAAAGCCGTCTAAATCAGGTTAGCGCTAAATTTCCCCTTTACATTAAAATTCTACAACAACATATATACTACGCAGACTCTATTTAATACTAATACAGACCCTCGCCTACTAATCGCCGTGTACACAACAAAGATGCAACTTTGCGTAAACGGATTTAGACTACTTCTAGTGCCTATACAGCTGCCTACCATTAGCCTTCTAGACAAACAAAGGGCATTCTAGTCTTAGCGCCTACACCTTACCTACTAACCTAACTAAGGGCTCGTTGCAGCAGCTACTTAGCTTGCGTGCTTTAAGGACAAAGCACCTTCTTAAGGCAGGGGGTAGTATAAGGATGCCTCCTTACTTAGGGTAGTTACAGCTGTCATGTGGCGCCATCGAGACTTAGGGCCGTTATAGGTCAGTTGTAACTAACAGCCTTAGGCACATAACGTAAGGAAGCCTTAGGCAAATAGGGAGCTAGCTGAGTTAGAGCGGTTTTAGGTATTTTAAGGGAATAGCCATATAGGGTTACACCTTCATCTTTTTTATATCCTTCGTAGTAGACCTATAGGATTGCACTAACTTCTATCTAACTCACACTCCTATATGCAACTTCTTATAATACAGTGCCCTATGTCCTTATAGATCTCTGTCCTTCTTACGCCCTTTAGCGTATACGTAGCACATACACTACTAGTAGAAAGCTACAGTGAGGGCGCTAGGAGGAGGGGGAACTAGCATCTTTAAATTAGAAATCTACGATTTCCTGTTAGCCTAACCTAAGTTATCACTACTACGCTAGCGCGGTTCCGTTACCTACTAAATCGTTAGTTGTGTTTTTGTATTTAAAAACAACCTGTTAGTATCTAGCTATACTATAGAAGGGCCACTTACTAGTCTTAGGAGGGGGGGTTAGCGTCGTTGTTGTAAGGAAAACAACAAGTTGTAGGCAAAGCTCAAATTTATATTCTAGCTTATAACAAAGCCGTCTAAATTAGGTTAGCAAAAAATTTCCCCCTTACATTAAAATTCTACGTTAACACATACTACATAGACCCTATTTAATACTAATACAGACCCTTGCAACACTAATTACTACACACACAACAAAGATGCAACTTTACACAAACGGATTTAGACCACTTCTAGTGCCTATATAGCTGCCTACCATTAGCCTTCTAGACAAATAAAGGGCATTCTACTCTTAGCGCCTACACCTCACCTACTAACCTAAACAAGGGCTCGTTACAGCAGCTACTTAGCTTACGTGCTTTAAGGACAAAGCACCTTCTTAAGGCAGGGGGTAGTGTAAGGATGCCTCCTTACTTAGGGTAGTTACAGCCGTTACGTAGCGCCATCGAGACTTAGGGCTGTTACAGGTTAGTTGCAACTAATAGCCTTAGGCACATAACGTAAGGAAGCCTTAGGCAAATAGGGAGCTAGCTAAGTTAGAGCGGTTTTAGGTATTTTAAGGGAACAGCTATATAGGGTTACACCTTTATCTTTTTTATATCCTTCATAGTAGACCTATAGGATTGCACCGACTACTATCTAACTTACACTCCTATATGCAACCTCTCGTGATACAGTGCCCTATGTCCTTACAATACTCTTAATATTAGGATCTAAGTATTTATAGTATTTAACTCCTAAGCAGTTATATATATACTAGTTACACCTAGTATGTAGGAAAGTATAGAACTAATCCTTAATAGGCTAGTATGTAAGCTTCTTGTAGTATTAGACCTAATATATTATTAATATATTATTAATCTTTTATATAATGACTTATATTTTATAAGTTTAGTATAAGTTGCTTCTTTGTTAAACCTCTAGTATTAACTAGATACGTAATACTAGATTCTTAAGTATTTAGATACTCTAGTAACAAGCTTATAGTAATAACCTAATAAACTATAATAGCCTAGCCGTTTGTAGCAGAGTAGATTAAAGTAGGATCCTTATTTAATTAGTAATGTATTAAGAATGTATTAGGAATGTATTAGGAATGTATTACATCATCTTCTTCATTCTCTACTTACATAGGTTCCTGCTTAGGTTTAGAGTCGTTAAATTTACTAAATCCGTCTTTGTTGATATCCTAGGGGGTATAATTAATTAAGGGTAACACTTCTAACTTAAGTAAGTTAAACTCTTCTAGATACGTCGACATATTAATGCATTGTTAATATATTAGATGCATTTACGTTAATTGCATAAATGAATAAAAGACAAGTTTAAGCTGACCTTTAAGCTTAAGACGAGTTTCCACTTATACCCTCTAAGCTCGGAAAAATTACTAAGCGTCGGAAAATTAAAAGTGGAGAAAATCGGCAGCTTTGAGCTAACCCCGGCGCCCTGCCTCACGTGTATCCTCGCAGCGGTGGCGACGGCAGCGATAAAAGAGCGGAATTACGTATGGACGCTAGGGCTGACAATTGTAGAGGTTTATTGTGCTGTAAAAGCTTGTCGCGACAGAAGGTTTATTCAATTAATGGAGAAAGCCGCCGATTTTGGCAGATATTGACCACTTTTTGCTCCCGCTTGAGAGGGTAAGGTTACATGACACATCCCCATCTCGTTATGGCCAGTTAGAGACCTGTCGAAACGGATAAACAAAGCTGGCTCCGTTACCTGGGGCTAAGCCACATTGTTGATCGTCGTTGATCGCTAATGATTGGCATCCGACTTAGGAAGGGCGTAGGACAGAGGCTCGGGCTGTGCCGCCGGCTAAGCCCCGCAAGCTTCGTTTACATGTGTGCAAGTCTGGACAAGCGCCTTATTGTAAACCGTCAACATGTTTATCCAGCCAACCCCCATCTTTCGCCCTCATTCTTCTAGATCCTTTGTACTGTGCCTCATCTGTACCAAAAGCAGACCAACTATGCCTACGGTAGCTACAGCACGGAGCCTGTTCAGACACTTCTGTCGTCTGTCTATTCGTCGATCCTTTCTCCCCTAATGTCTTGTTTTTGTACTGTACCTTAGGGTCGGCTCTGCGTCCCTTCCCGGCCTCCCCTTGCTTTTCCTTCCAACTGTTGGTAATATAGGGCCAACAGACACTATAATTAGCTGTCACTTTCCCCCCTTTTCCCCATTCATTTCTTCTCTCTTTCTTTACGACTTTCCAAATTACTGTTTCTTAGTCTTCCTCGTCTTGCTCAAGTCCAGCCTCACTGTCGTTCCAGGGTAGTCTTCATTCGTCACGTACCAACTCACCCAATTCGACCAACCCAACACCAGCAACCATGCGTTCTGCCGTCCTCCTCTCCGTCGCCTCAGCCCTCGTGGTCACCACCGTAAGTCACCACTCCCCTCCTCTATCTCGTCCAACCCAAACTAACCCTCCACCAGTCCGCCACCGACGCCCCAGACGTGACCGGCAACCCCTCGAACATCGGCTACACTGCCATCATCCCCTCTAGCGGCCCCATCAGCGGAGAAATCCTCATCTTCGCCCCCAACACCGGCAACGGCGCAACCGTGCAAGTCAACCTGCAAAACCTCCCCACCACCGGCGGCCCCTTCGCTTACCACATCCACGCCCTCCCCGTCAACTCGACCGGCTCCTGCGAATCCACAGGCGGCCACCTCGACCCCTACACCGGCACCACCCCCTGCAACACCCCCACCCCTGCCTCCTGCCAAGTCGGCGACCTTTCCGGGAAACACGGCACCGTCCCCTACTCCAGCCTTGTCACCAATTACGGCGACGCATATCTGAGTTTGGTCGCCGACACGCCCGCGTTCATCGGCAACAGGAGTTTCGTCGTGCATGACGCGAGTGGAGCAAGAATCGCCTGCGCAAACTTCGTGTTCCATAATGGAGGGGGCTACAGTGGACCAGGCAGCGGAGCAGGGAGTGCGGCGCCGACGGGGAGTGTGGGAGGAGGGAACTCGACGGGAGGGACTGCACCGAGTAAGACCGGTGCGGTGCCGTCGTTTACACCAATGGGGGCGGCGAGTGTGATGGGAGGTGCGGTGGGTGGTGTTTTGGGGATAGTTGCTGCAGTGGGTGCTGCGCTTTTGTAGTGGGGTGAGCGATGAAGGGGGGGTGGGGTTGGGGAGGCTAGTTTATATGGGAGAGGAAGTAAAAACATAGAGATCGAGGTAGACAAATAATGAAGGATCGTACTGCGAGCGCCTGGTGTGTCCGGAGGAAGAGTTCTTAGGAAAGCTTACGAAAAAGAGGGCACAAAACGAGAAGGCAAAGCAGCGATCCTCCCTATGCAGTTTTTAATTAACGGTCTACGGATGAGAAAAGCGATACATACTATAACGGCAAAAATTCCGGGGTTCGTTTAAAGGGATGGGGACGTTGGACGCCGCAATCACGAGAAACATGAAGGAGGCCTAACGAGAAGGCCATAAAGCTGTGGAGAGTTTAATAACACGGACGGCCCTGATCGACGAGCTACAACGGATACCAGATAAGAACATCGAACTTAGTTCTGAAAGCGAGGGTGTCGGTAGTAGAATCAAAAGAGTGTGGAAGAGGCTAATTTGGAAGCCAGAAGACATCGACCAGCTCGATGATCAGATTCGTCCGAGAAACGTCGTCCACAGCCCACCCACCTGTTAAACTCCCACAGAGCTATATACAGCAGTTATCCCAACTTGTACGTCCTATCGATGGCGTAGGATCCAGAAGCATGATCGAGCAAGGCACTAAGACGAACGTATTTCCTCGGAGAGACATCCCAAGGGTTATCAACTTAGCGCTTATATATACTACGAGCTTAGTTTACTGCATAGCACGGCTGGTCCTTCTTTCGATCGCAGTGTCTAGCTTGCGGTACATGCCCGATGCCGTTTACTACTCGACATGGACAAGATATATTCCGTCCATATCATAGATGATAGACGTTACAGTCATTCCCAACCAATTTGTTATTTCTCAAGCTATTGAGACTATCGCCGGGGCGTTACGCGCGGACGGGATGCCCGATTTTCTTGAGTCTATAGTCGTGTGTGCAATGTTCTTGGGTATGGGGGAGTATAAGGAGGACAGATGGATGTGACGCTTAAGGATTATAGGATTTTGAAGTTGTAGTAAAGTGGTAATATGATAACGATGATGAGGCCGATTCATTGCAGTTCATTTTATTTCAGTCGGGGAAGGCGCCACTTATAATGGAAAGCACGGCAAAGGGAACGATCGACACAAGGAAGGAACAGCCCCATAAACTAAGGAAGGAACGACCGCGTAAAAGGGGAAAGATCGGCCCCTTAACTGAGGAAAGAGCGACCGACTCGAGAAGGAAGGGAGGACCGCGTAAAAAATGGAAGGAGCGGCTCATTAACTACGGAAAGAACGAGCGACTAAAAGAAAGAACGACTGAATGAAAGCACGATTGAAGGGCAAGAACGACTGGAGGAAAGAACGATCAAGGGAAGAACGATAAAGGGAAAGAACGATCAAAAAAAGGACGATTAGGGGAAAGGATGACCAAAGAGGGAGGTAACGACTCGGGATGCACCTTCCATCCCCAGTTCAGTCGAAAAGTGCTCCTGGACAGAAAAGGCGCGACTGAGAAGCTGGAATACACACGTTGCCCAGGGAAGGTGCAGCTGCACAGCTCCTTCCTTGGGCAGTTTGAATCACCTATTCCTAAAAACCCCTATCTTATACTATTTTCACTATCTTGCCCAGCGAGCAGATCGAGCTTCTCCATTACAGTCCAGTGTTCCCCAAAATAGTATTAGTATTTGTGGTTTTCGAATAGTATTCGGCGCCGAGTAGTATTCGGGCAAAATTTGGGGTATTCGGCGAGTATTTGCCAAAGACTCGAATACTATTCGAGTCCTTGGCAAGCACGGCCCAGAACGCCAAGCAACGAAGATTTTTCCCTGCCCTCATAGATAGGTCCGTAGAAATAGATCTAAAGATAATATACCAATTGGTATTTCTACTAGAATGAGCGACTCTAAGCTATCAGCAATTCTAAGTGATGAAGATGAGGAAATTCAGCATCTACTACCCCCTTTTCAATTCGAGCCTTCGCCGTCGACAGCTCTACCATTACTACAAATACAGCCACAACTCCCAAATACCCAGTCACCCTTGTTCTTAAAGAATGTATTCAGTAGAACATTGTTAAGCACTAGCCCTACAACGATGAAGATTGTCTGTATGCAAAATGGCTGTAATTATAGGCTAAAACCGAAGCTTTTATCATGGAATATTACAAGTAATTTATAGAAGCATGTTGAAAACATGCATCCTAAGTTATACGAAGCTTTAAAACCAGGAACTCTATTGCTACAGCGTGCTCAGAGTTCGTAGAGTCAGAGTTCGCAGGATTCACAGGGCGCTCAGAATATGAGAACTGCCCGAAGCACAACTACCCTAAGCGCCCAAGCATTCTTTACTCCTCGAGTAGGAGGAAGCTTAGTTCTTGCCTCTTAATATAGAGAGTTATTACTTACATTTATTATATCTAATAACTTACTAATGAGTCTAGTTAATCGGCCTTCATTTCGTCAGCTCATTCACCAGCTTAGCCCGTCAACGTTAGCTATATCAACAACCTCCTTAATGCGCGATTTGCATAAGACATTCTGCAACCACCGTATGAAGCTATAAATTGAACTCTAGGCTTATATAGTAAAGGGCGGACGGTTGTCACTTACAACTAATTCATGGTCTGCAATGAATGGCGTAGAGCACGCTACAATAACTGTTCATTAGATAAATAACGAATGGGTTCACTAGCACTATGTTCTTGATATTATACATCTAAAAGAGCCCATTCATTCTAGTGAATATCTTATAGAGCAGCTTTAAGCTATTACGGACGACTTTAGTATTACAAATGGGGTCTTTACTGTTACTAGAGATAACGCATCAAACAATACAGCAATGCTTGCAGAGTTTGAAATAAGGGCATGCACAAGTGCTATTTCTATACAGCAACCATAGAGCTTTATAGTAAAGGAAGGCGACGTTCGATGCATGGCACATATTATAAACCTTGTAGTTTAAGCAGCTTTAGCTATGTTAAAAGCTATACCGTTAGAGCAGATAGAATCGTATAGGCTTGAGCAAGGCGCTGCTTATACTTAAAGCTTCGTTCTAAATAGAGAAGAAGTGTCGACAGTTCTTATAAAACTACGCTAGCATATCTATGTCTTCTAGAACCGTCGAGCATGGAAAGATGCATTAAAAGTACAAGCAATTGCTATGGGTATTTAGGTGGTTTTAATGTCCCTTGACATGCCTGTACGATGGAACTCAACATATTATATGCTCGAGAACGCTTTGAAGCTTAAGCAGCCGATTAATGCTATATGTGCTTTACAAACGATAGATTTAAGTATGTGTGATATTATCATCACATCAATAGAATGGTAAGTGTTATATGGACTAAAGGCGTTCTTTAAGATATTCGTTAAACTAGCAGAGCAAGTTTAAGCTGATAATTATCTAACGTTGAACATTTGTATTCCATACTATCTACGGCTTTTAAATAAGCTTAAGGCAATGCAAAACGCTCCATCGACAATAGCTACAATTAGCGTAGCTTGTAAAGCGTCATATAATAAGCTTAATACTTATTATAACCTTGTGACAAATTAAGGCTCAAGCCACTCGTTAATTGCTACTATCTGCGACCTAAGATTCAACTTAAGTATATACGAATATTATATGCTAGACAGTATAGACGCTATGAAACGAGATAGGGCAAGAGCACAGTTTGCAGCTTGTTATAACTGGTATAAAGACTGTGAGAACGATATACAAGTTGCTGCTATTAAAGCTACTATTGCTGCTGAAATAGAGCAGCCAACAGCTTAAAGAGAGCTTGATTCCGACGACGAGATGTATTAGCATCGTGGGCCTTCCATTAAGGAAGTTGAGTGGCGGCGATGGTTTAAAGAGAATGGTGTCGACCGCAATACTAATATCCTCAAATATTGGCAGGCAAAGCAGTACTAATATCCAGTTATATCACGGGTTGCGCGGGACTATTTAGCAATTCTAGCCTCATCGGCAGCGTCAGAGCGTATATTTAGTGTCGGCGGTAATATAGTCACGAAGAAGAGGAATAGACTATTACCTTCTACTCTTCGATATCTACTCTGCCTACGGGATTGGGGGGTTGTGGGCGACGAAGAGGATTATAGCGAGTAGATAGTTATTATATTCAATTCTTACTATACTACCTACAATTGAGCCTCATACTATTCGGCGAATACTATTTGACGAGTACTATAACTTCGTATGAGTATTCGCCGAATATTATCAGATCACGAGTATTCGGGCAAACCCCGAATACTATTCGAATACTATTTGGTGAACACTGTTACAGTCTTTAAAAACTGAGAATAGTAACAGACACAGAGAGCATCAGCAGACACATCAAGACACCCGTCCCAGGAGACCGCATTCATATAATGATCTTTCTTCAATTAACCCCCAAAACAAATGAATCGCTACCACAAAAATGCCAATGATCTAATATACAAAATCTCAATCCAAACTCCATCCCCCCACTCACGACCCCTATATCCACCCCCACTCCCCAAGGTCATGATTCCCCCCCTTTCTAAAGTGTCATCTCTCTTAAAAAAAAAAAAGAACATAGCAACGCGCTATATATTCTGTAAAGTGGGTATGTCAAAAATGAAAATGAAAAAGATATGTCTAACACCGCTTTGTAAAGAGTCCGCCTTCCCTTCATCGGTGGTGGTGGCGTCAGTGCGACCCGCAGGACACACACACGCAGGGTATTTTGTAGTAATATAATATCATAGATACAGCGTCGCCTCCGCGTCGCATCGCTTTTTGCCAAGCCATCATCCATTATCACTTCCGGCTCTGCACCGGCGTAACCGAATAATGACTACTCTCCATCCTCGTCAGCATCGCCGCGGACGTCAAATCTTGACTCTGCTCGAAACTGGGCCTGAGCTGATCCATCGACGCGCGAATACGATCATACGACGGCCTCGGGCGATCCATCGACATTCTCGGCGCGAGCGCCGGCTCGAGGCTCTGGCGGTGGTGGTGGGTGAAATCAGTGGCGTTGCTGCCGACGCGGCTGCGGCCGGTGGCGGTGACGGTGGTGGGGGCAACTGAGGGTGGGTAAATTGGCCTTAGGTCTTCGCTCAGGTAGTGGGTATGCTTACTCGGCTTTGCGACGATACCTGATGAACCAGTTGAGGATGAGGAGCCGGCGTCCTTGTCGGACTTGCCGAACTTGCCCGCCTTCTTGCTGGGCTTGGCTTCGGTGGTAGGGGGATCGAGGTGGGCGAATTTGCCCATGAGGACTTGCTCGCGGATGACGTCGACGTCGTAGGGGAAGTAGGCCTTTTGAACGAATTTGATGCAGAATCGGGGGAGGAGGGAGATGATGACTGAGAGGGCGGTGACGGCCCAGAAGGTGGCTTGGCCGAAGACTTGGGGCGCGGCTTCGTAGAAGAAGGAGGCCGAAGTGAAGGCCGAGTAGACGCCTGTCCAGAAGAAGATTAATAGGATGCTGATTACCACGATGAGACCCATCAGCCAGTCCCAGCGGTAGCTGTTCATGAGGATGTAGATGTTGATCACGATGACGGCGGCGGTTCCGACGTACACGCCGAAGCGGTCTTTGTCGTCGAGGACGAGGCCGTTGCCAGTGACGATGTTGCCACCACGGAACTGGAGGTAGGCCATGAAGAAGCAGATTACGGAGCCGAAGAAACCGTCAAGCATGTACAGCCTTGAGCTCTATTAGTAAGGGGTGTATAAATTGCACGGGGTAATACTTACCAGAATTTCCTCTGCGTCCATTCCTTGCGCTCTATTCCACGTCGGTAGAGCTGTGGCACTTCCAGCGAGACCTTGTCACTGACGTCCTGGTCCAACACACCCATCAAAATGACAGCCAGAGAAGTGAAGGCCAAGTTGAAGAGGGTGATGTATGTGATGTGGTATAAATAGCTGATATCGAAGTCGCAAAAGATCTGGTACCAGAACAGCGAGAACGTCCACACAATATTCTTGTAGAAGAAGTTCGCAATCGTCTCTCCCAACCTACGATACGACCAGCGGCCGTGAACGAGGACAAGCCTCTGCAAGTAACGGAATTGCCCAATAGCGTAATCAGACGACATGACGGCTTGACGACCCTCCTCTCCTGCAATACCAACGCCAATATCGGCCTTTTGGATCATAGCAACATCGTTGGCTCCGTCACCAATAGACAGCGTGATGACGTCCAGGCCAAGTTTGACCATAGACACGACAGCGGCTTTCTGCGCGGGACTGACACGGCAGCAGAGAACAGATTTGCACTGCTTGCAGAGGAGCAGGAATTTCTGTCGTAGCTGATCATCCAGGACGAGTTTGAGGGAGTCTCCATCAATGACGATGGCGTGCGTTGGTGCAGGGGGTTCGTGGTTCTTCTTGGCGGCCTTGAGTTCTTCGTCAGAGCCTGTAATACCGAACGACGCGAGGTGCTTGTCGAGCTCTGCCTCAGCTGTAGACAACTGCTCGTCCTCAAACTTGAACACGATAAGCTCCATGTCGTTGTTCAGGAGGTTACACGAGAATCCAATATTAATAGCAGTCTCCACCTTATCACCCGTGAGGACCCAAAGCTTAATACCCGCATTAGCAAGGAGCGCAATAGTATCAGGCACACCCTCCTGCAGCCTATCTTCAATAGCCGTGCCACCCAACAGTGTCAAATCACGCTCTATCGAATCCGCCACCGCCTCCATCTTATCCTCACGATTCGTAATCGCAAATGAGGCAACCTCGTACTCCTGGTTCCACCTGCTATACTCGGCCGGATCGAGCTCTCTCTCCGCAATACACAGAGTCCTCAACCCCTCTCTCGCGAACATCTCCAGATGCTCTGCCGTCTCCCTGCGCAGCTCGGGTTGCTCGCCGCGCTTGAGACGGGAGTAGATCATGCTATCTGCGCCCTTGCAGAAGAGCACAATTTTTCCGTCGGGCATCTCGATGATAGCGCTCATACGCTTACGTGTGGAGTTGAACTCCAGGGTGTTTAGGATCTTGTAGGATCTCTCCTCTCCCTGGACGTTAAGACGGATCCCATCCATGGAATTCCCAAGAACGGTGTACCCGACATCTCTCGCGGTAGCAACCAGGGCCGCCTCATCAGGCGACTGGGCCTTGAACTCGATGCGGGGAGGATCTCCGGGGGTGGTCTCGGAGATGACAGTATGGCAAAGGGCGAGGGCGAGCATGAATTTCTCGCAGGCAAGTTGTTGCTCCCTGGTAGATTCGCCAGCTAGATCGGTGACGAAATCAGGTGCGATGAAGGTCAGTTCGTCGTCGTGGAGGTAGGGGTTGTTGTGTAGTTTGCGGAGTCCAGCCAACATCCTCTTTCGTGCGTCTTCGATTTCAGCACGCACTCTCTCACCCTCTTTCGCAACATCGATACCCTGCCTCTTCTGCATGCCGGCCTGGGCCTCGGTGTACGCTTCTCCGTAGGGGTGGCCGTTGATAGTAGCCTTCTTGAACTCCATCACGTTCTGGGTCAGCGTACCCGTCTTGTCGGAGAAGATATATTCGATTTGTCCGAGATCATCTGAGATATTCCAAGATTTAGGTGTGCAAGGATAGTCGAGCCTCTCGTAGTACATCTCGGTGTCGCTGTAAATGAAGAACGCCTGTAGCGTCTTGATAATCTCCAGCGAAATGTATAAAGAAATAGGAACCAAATTCTGGAAATGGATGAGCGCCGCAAAGAAAGTGATGAATCCATTCGTCCCTGGCGAACCTCCAATAGAGCCGAACTCGAAATGCTTAATACTCGTCCCATCCTTGCTAAACGCCACACCCTCCACCAACGCCGCAATCAAGCACATAAAGAACAGGATGCCGAAATTGTAAACAACGTTCCAGTTGAGCTCGCGCGTAATGCGAGAGCGCTTGCTTGGCGTGAATCCGGAGTTGATCATGATCTTGGTGTCGAAACCGGTGAAGACTACCACCGCGAGGACCCATTCGGTATTCCTCAAGTTGCAGCCTCTAAGCAGCATATTGTTGATGCCAATCGGCTCGACCATGGGCTCGCCCATGGAATCGGGGTTCTTCTCGTTGTACTGTGTCCAGCGCGCCGCGGCGCTGTACTGGTAGAGGTTGGCGTGCGGCGGCTCGCTCTCGATGACGAACTCGGTTCTCTCGCAGTCGCGAGCGTGTCTGATCTGCTTCCCGCTTTGGAGAGCGTGCCTCACCTTCAGATTTGTCTCTCCGTCCAAGTTCTTGGTCTCGACGTAACATGCGCCATCTGGGTCGGAAGTCGACAGGATAACCACGTCTGCGGGTAATTGATCGTCGTTGTAGATACGCACGAAATCACCGACTTGGACGTTCTTCCAGTAATCTTTGTGGAAACGAGCCTTGCCCGAAGCTGGTCTGTTGGGGTTGATCAGGCTGCCGAAGTTCTTCCTCTGCGGTGGAGTCTGTCCCTCAAATGACATTGCTGTGGTTGGACGCTCATCCGAAGACGGAACAGCCAGGCCTGCCTCCCTAGGTAAAGGTGAGGGAACTGGCGTCATCTGAATATCCTCACCCGCATCGGCATACGATACGCGCTTGTCACTACGTGTCGAGTAGGTAGACGCTCTCCTCGTGGCAATAGTTTCGAAAGACCCTCTCGGCGCAGCCGGCTTGTCTTCTTCATCTGATTCCTTCTTCTTCGCCCAGAGGGCTGATATCGCCTTCCACACAGCCGATATGAATCGGGTCGTGGCCTTCTTTATTCTCCTCCACAGCGACACATCGTCGGTGTCCACATTCACATTATTCCACTCGACTAGGCGGTGTACCGCCGAGTTGTTCAATTCATCGTCGAGATTCGACCGCCTGTAATCTTCAACTCCATCCTTGATCGCCGTGACGAACACAATAACAATCAGCGGCGCCGCATTAAGTCCCGGATCCGTCGCGCCAAAGATGGTGAAAATCTGCCTTGCTTAGCTGAGAGTTAAAAAGACACTCGTTCGTATAAAAACTTACTGTTAAAATAATCAAGATAAAAAAGTAAACATTCGCAATATTGTGAAATTGCAGCCAAATATTTTTCGGCAGGAAACTCAACGGCGTATACTTCGCCGTCCGGATCTTATTCCTGGGATACGTCGTCGCGGGCGATCCGTCCTCGTCTAGCGCATCCGGCGGCAGCGGGATGTTGAAGTGCACCTTCCTCTGACCTTCGCCCTCCCCCTGTGTCTCGGCCTCCTCAGGGTCCTCCCTCATATCCCCATTATCCCCGCCTACGCTCGTAGTATCGCTCACGCCCGACTCCCTTTTCTTCTCCATCCGCGACGGCCGGCGGTTCAGACGATCCAATATCGACCCCCGCGTGCGATTCGCCTGCTTCCCCTTCTTGTGCTGTGTCGCCCATCTCAATCGCTTCGTGGGTACCGGTGCCAGCGGTGGCATGGGCGGCTCAGCAGGTAGCGCGGCCTCAAGGTCTGCGGCGGCGTCGGTGGCCATGGTGACGGGTTGGCGGCGACGTCGAGACCGGGGCAACGAATCCTCGTCGTCGTCGTCGTCTAGAAGGTGGTCGACGAAAGGGAGGAGGAGGAGGAGGTGACAGCGAGGCCGTTTGGAAGCGTCAGCCGAAAGAGCATTCGGACGGCCGTGGATCTTGTCCCTACTTAGACCTTAGCATTTTGGGGCGAATGGAATTGATTCGCGACGCCGGAACAGCCGGGGCAGGGCGCGTTTGTCAGCGCCACATTTGCAATTATGCAGTACTAATACGGTACTATACACTACATAACCCCGTTCTTTATTATTCATACGAGCCGAGGACTTAAATTACTCGTAACCGCACCGGATTGGACTGTAGCGCACTGTTTAGACTGTTACTGGGCGCTGCTACTGGACTGTTTGGGCTGTTACTGGGCTGTTTAGACTCCTTCTGTACCCTTTTTCCTGCTGATTAACTTAACCCGTGCACGCCACAACGCTTTCAAACGCTTTCAAATGGTACAATCAGCAGCCAAAAATTGGTTTCGGAGAGAGATTTGCGTTACAGGTGTCAGCCCTGCGCTGGGATAGCTGAGATGAGTGAGATGGCTGAGATGGCTGAGATTTGGTGGTACGCAACACAGCACTTACGGAGGAGTACAGCACTTACGGAGTATTCAACCCTGCCGTGGCTTAGACATGCGATGATAATATGCGTGTATGCGAATAATGCTGTGTAATGTATGTATGTCCTCTATTCTTACAGTATAGTATGTATGAAGAAGGCTTTGTTCTCTTTGTTCTCTCTTTATTCTCGATATTCCCCCCATGTACTATCCATGTACCACGCCCCCCATCCCTACATAAGCAACGGCGTGAATCATGCTTCCTGCATAAAGAAGGGATATGCGGTTTGGCCCGCTAGATATTTTTTAATGTGGGGTACAGTTTAGAAAAGAGACTGCTAACGAAGGGACTATGAAGGGACTATGAAGGGACTAAATAACGTGACTATTTTGGTTCAGGGACTGCCCAGGAACTGCCCAGGGACTGCCTAGGGACTGCAAATTAGACCCGCCGTTAGTGAGAAGTAGGTTAGGAGTACACGAGGAGTACATGACGACTAAAACACGATATCACACGTTACTATATAAATGCATAAATTTCACTCTTGGGGATTGTGATGGATTAGGTTACTATATCATTTCAGTGTTTGGGATTTGTGATGGTAGGACTCATTTGGCTGGAGGCTGGATGTTTAGCTGTAGCCTGGATATTTAGCTGCAGGTTGGAAATTTAGTTGCAGGCTGGAGCCTGGACTTTAACACGACTTCACATCAGCTATATCGTCTATAACATACTACAAATCTCACATATCCCATTACAGCGACATAAAAACTAAATGCCGTCCGGCCCCCGAGATGGCCTCCGCGCCGCCGTATCTCCGGAGATTATGGCCACCGAGACCACCGAAGAAGCCGCCCCTCCCGCGCACGCCACTATCGATATCCGTGGTACCGCAACACCACTAGACCCTTCATCCCCCAACCCTCACTCCGGGAGAAATCCAAACCCAAAGCCCGGCGCTAATCCTCCCCTGCTGAACCTCCCGCCCGAGATCCGACATCAGATCTGGGCCGAAATCCTCAGTGGCAATACCATCCACCTCGAGGTCGAAAGGGGTTCTCTACGCGGCACAAAATGCATAGCCCGAGACCCGAGTAAATGCCATGACGCCCCCTTCACTCGCGGATGTCAAGCATCACGGGATCTAGAAAGGAGCCAGAAGACGAAGCCAGCAGCGGGGGGGAAGCTAAACCTTCTACCCCTCTTACTGACCTGTAAGCTAATGTATGTATGCACCATCTTCTTTCTCGCCCACATCCGCCCCCGCCCCCGAATGCGAGCTTAACAGCAGCACCTAGATACACCGAAGCAATCACCCTCATCTACACCACCAACACCTTCACCCTCCTCAACCTCAGCACCCTCCACTCCCTCCCCCTCCTCCTCCCCTCCCACCTCCACAGCATCCGCACCCTCCTCCTCATCACCGGCATCTCCCCCGGCACAAACCACTCCATCCTCCCTCCCCGCCGCCATCCCGGCTCGGTCCTCGAGCTCGACGACGACTACGTGGCCGAGTGGGCGGTAGTATGGCGGATGCTAGCTAGTATGCAGGGGCTGCGGGCGCTAGATGTGGAGTTTGTGCCTGTTAATCATGCGGGTTTCTTCTCACGCAGGGAGAGTAGCGAGATGGTGCTGGAGAAGGTGGGGGGAGGGGAGGGGGGGAGGGCGAGTATTCATCTCCCGAGGAGGAGGGGCTTGTGGTGGAGGTCGACGGTGGCGAGGTCAGCGTTGGCGGCGTTGGAGGGGGTTTACGGGGGTGGTGGGGTGGAGGGGCCGGTTGGGGATGTGGCGGGGTGGGCGGAGGAGGGTGGTGAGATGTAGAGAGGGGTGTTGGGTTGACGTGAAGTTGGTCCGGGGTTATGTCAATAGGCGTTAGATAGCTTGAAGCGGGGTAGCTAGGTGGAGGCGTATGGTGTGTGGATATATGATAATGGTGACATAGATCGATCTGGACAAGGCGTCGTGGAGTTTTTATCGGAGCCGGGTGTGGATTTTAGAAGGCCGCTGGACGTGGGAAGTTTTTAGAAGGGCCGGATGGAGGAGCCTAGATTTATTGACAACGGGAGAAGTTGTTGAAGTCTGTTCTTTTTCTATATATATTCATGGTTATAGCACCTATCATGTCCAACTGGCCATTCTAACTTATTGCCCAAGGATAGCAGACCAATCCTCCTTCTTCATATATTCCTCAAGACTCGTCATAGGGCAGTCAATCCCAGCCTATATATCAAGTCAATAACAATCCCAGAATAAGAAATAGGTCGAAAACTTCCTTACCTTCCTAATATCTTCCGCCCTCAAAAGCGTCTCATCACCCCCATCATACCCCGGATCCGAAGAGTAGGCAAACATATCCCCCGCCTCCGCACCAAACTCCTTATCCGGAACCATCTCAATGAACTGCTCGAGCGTGACCTCCTTGTATGCCGCAGATACCCCAGTCTCATTACTCCACAGCCTAATAAATTCACTCCAGCTGCATTCGGTTCCTGCCGCCATGTAGCTCTTCCCAGGCGGCATTTGGGAGACGGCGTAAACGAAATTCCCCATATCGGCGTTGACAGCGAGATGAGGAACCGATGCATTTGGCGCGGTTGGGAAACTCATTTGGAAAGTCCCATCAGATTGCTAAGATGCCATCCATCAGTCAGTCTCGATATCCCAACTCACCTCCTGCTCCTCCCAACCCAGGAAATTGAAAACTCTCACCTTCCCAAGATACGCATCCGGCAACAGCTTATAACTCGACATAAAATACCCCGTCTGCACACACGACATCTTTCCCCCCAACTCCCCCCACCTCTCCCCCACATACCCCGGAAACACCTCCGCCTTCCCATCAAAATGATACAACTCCCCGAACGCCCCCCCACTACACACCCCCGCATGACTCAGCGTCGAAGCAATAAACCCATTCTCCCCCAACGTCTCCACCGTCCTCACCGCTGCATCAGCAATATTCCTCCCCTGCCTTACCTCGACTTCATACGCGTACTTTCTGCACCCGATACCCAGCTCGGCGGCTTTGGAGCGGCAGTCGGGCCGGAAAAAAGGCTCCCAGTAGTTCGTGACGCTGAAGATGAGGTGGGCGCCTGCGAAGGCGGGGATGAGGGTGTCTACATCGTCCAGGTCGCCGAAGACGATTTCGACGCCGAGGGAGGAGAGGGACTGGGCTGCAGGGGAGGCGGGGTTGCGTGTGATGCCGCGGACGCGGTAGGTGGGGTCGAGGAGGAAGCGGCGGGCGACGGAGCCGCCTTGGTTGCCGGTTATACCGATGATGCAGATTAGTTTTGTCATTTCTCTAGGTAGGGGGTTTGCAAGAAACTTAATCTATGTATGAGGTTTGGGGATTGAGGGGTCATTGATGCTGGTGGGGCTCGATTTCATATAATCTGCTTAGTAAGTGTGCATTGCATGGGAAGATTGAAGATACTCTACTCTATTCAAGTAGAGAAAATTTGGAAGTCTGAGCTCTTTAGGAAGGAACGATCAGCTAAAGTAGAGAAGGCATGAACGTAGGGAAGATACGAAGTAGTGAATAAGGAAAGAACGACGGGTTGTTGAAGAAGAGGAAGGAACAACTAGCTGGTAACGGAAATAACGACCTACCAGAGTAAAGGGGAAGGAACGGTGATCAAGGGAAGGAAAGAGCGATTGGCCCAGTAACTAATAGCAAGTGAAGAGCGGAATGCTCTTTTTGAAACTATAGGGTTGTAGCAAGCCTCTGAGGATTAACGACGCAATAGCTGGCGATCAGAGTCTGATATATCACACGAACGACCCTGACACAGACAGACACGCGCATAGTAATATGTAATACCAACACTGCTTTAATCAACTCCCCACAAACTATCTATCCCCAACTCCAAAAACTCCCCCTCCATCTGCCCTCCAATCCCATCCACTCACTGCCCTCCCCTCGCACTCCCCACCTTCTCCATCTCCCTCACATACGCCTCCCACGTCTCAATCGCCTCCCCATAAAACCCCACATGCGCATCCGCCAACGCCCCAAACTGCGTCTTAAACTCGATCCTCTTAATCCTCTCAAAGTCCGCCACCTCCCTAATAACCTCCTCATCAAACGCCTCCGTCATCCTCTTCGCCCCCTCCACCGCAGCAGTCAACTCCTCGATCTTCAGCTCCGCCTCGCGCACCCTCTTCCGCCTCGCCTGCTCGTGGTCCACGCCTCGCACATCCTCGAGTTTGGAGCGTAAAAAGCCGCCGGGGCCGCTGGAAGCGCCGTGCGAGCCGGCGAGGCGGTCGCGTTGTTGCGTTGTGTCGGCGAGGAGGAGGGCGGTTTGCTCGAAGTCGACTTGTTTTGTGTCGCGCAACTTTAGGAGGGCTTTGACGGCTGTGCTGTAGGATTGCATGTCGCGCAGGCTGCCGAGGTAGTCGTGATCCGTCTTATCCTTGAGAATCTTCATCTCGGCAGAGGTATCCTCGATACTCGCCGTGAAAGCATGAACCGGCCCTTCGACGCCAGGCTCGAGGGTAATAAGCTTCTGGAAATTCTCGCCCAGCTCGTGGAAATCCTTAGCCAGCTCATCCTCGCGGCGCGCTACGCGCACGACGACTTTCTCAATATGGCCCAGGTCCTCGTCCAGCTTATCCGACTTCTCGCGCACCTCGATGAAGCGGCGGTCCGGCTTATGGACTTTAGTAAACGCATTAATGAAAGTCTCCGTAATCCCATCAAAGACCCCCGATCCCTGATCCCCATTCGACGGGGTCCTATTCGGGCGTCCCCTCATCGTAGCATTCCAGTCCTGGCTCTCGAGGAAGATAATAAGGAGCGCTGAGCGGCGCAGGACGGGATGCAGAGTCAGTCGGCGCAGGAAGCGCTTCAGCGAGTTTGTGCGGCGCTGCATGAATTCCGTGCTGAATCGGTCGCCTGTGACGTACATCATGCTGTGCTTGTCTGGCAGAGGCGGGACTGCACATTGCGGGTATTCCGCGAAGAGGGTGTTATACAGGAAGACAAAATCTGTGAATCGTCTTCGCACGGATGTTGTTGGCTTTTGGAAGGATGGGAAATCGGTCTAGATCCTGTCAGCTTCGCCCTCTTCCTCTTTCCTCTTCCCCTCCAATGTAGGGCGCGGGGGGATACACACATTAGTAGTAACAAGATAAGAAACATAAGAATCCTTCGACCCATCGCCCTCCTTCAGCGGCGCCGTAACCGTACACTCAAGAGTCCCATTCCCAATACCCGCATTATCCAACGGATCCGCCCGCGGCGTCTCCTCCATCCCATCCGCTATCCTATCAGCGTGACTAGGCTGCGCTTCTCCCGCCGCAGCCCTCGAACTCGATCCTGCAGCGCCCTCCGTATTCCCCCTCGGCGGCGACTGCCATGAGACGTCCGCGAAGTCGTCGTTCTCCATCGCACCGGGATTGGCGGGGTTGGTCGGCGAAGAGATGCGAAACCACTATGACCTAGCCAAGTTCGTGGAGTGGAATTGCGTAGGTTAGTATATCAATGCTTCGTGGGAGTTTAGAAGTAGTGGGATTGATATCACAGCTTCGTGAGTTGTCGAGGTAGTGTTAATAATCCGATTTTGTGGTTTTGGGAGCCTGATGGTGACAGGGGCGCGTCATCAGAAGCGGATGCGCAACCTGGATCGGTCAGGTCCCACCAAGGCAGAGATGGGAGCTTGTAGCCGCGATGCACGTGACATATCGATCACAATTTTAGTCAACGAAAAAGGGATCAGTGGATATTAAACGTCTTTTGATATTTTTATGTTTTTATCACATTCTCGCAGTTTCACGAGCTACCCCCCTACTATTTTACAAAAAAAAGTTAATTCTAAAACATCTAATGGTGAAGTGGACCCATTTCTATAGTAGTGTACATCCGTCCCTATGCCCACAATGTGTACCCCCATCCAGCAGCGCCTGGAGACCTAATCATGCCATACAAACGAAATGTGAAAGGCGCAAAGTAGCAACCCTTTAATTACTCCTTCTTCCCTTTCCCCTCATCAACGGACTCAGCCAGTTTCTGGTCCTTCTCCGCATCGATCGCCTCACTGACCTGATCCGTGTCCTTGCCATTAGCGACCGCATCCGCGCGACGCTGCTCCTCCTCATCGATATTCTCGTGATCGCGGGGAGTGGCAAGTCCAGACTCCTTGTTCTCCTCATCCTGCTCGTTCTCCTCCTCAATCAGCTCCTGCTGCTCCTTGAGGACCTCAAGACGCTGCTTGTTAGTCGCAGCACCCTCGGCGTTGTGGACTTCAAGCTCGATCTCGTGGAAGAGCTCCTCGGGGATGGAAGACAGGACACCGGTGAGGGCGTCGATTTGGCTGCTGATCTCCGAATCTTGTCCCTGGGCGTACATGAAGGCGTTGCTCAGGACCAGGAGGGTCGAGGGAACACCGTACTTGAGACGGAGCTCCAACCAGGACTCGAGGTCGTCACGTAGGCGGCCGGGAGACACGCCATGGGTGCGGATTCCACGGCTCGCGCAAGCGGTCTGGAGTTCTGGCACTGAAAGGCTCTCGACGCCCTCGAAGCTGATCGCCCTGTCATCTCTCTTGATCTGGCGCATCCGGTGGCGGACCTGGTAACGAAGCATCATGTCCGTGCCGAATGTGTTCAGGTTCATGTAGCGGCACATGCCGACCAGTTGTGGGCGAGACAAGTTGTCAAGGGTCAAGTCATCCTTGAAGATCTTGCACACCTTGATCACGTCTGCTGCTGTTGGCGTCTCGCCGGTGGCGCGAACCTTGCGGAAGAATTCCGAGAACTCCTCGCGCTGCGCTATGGCCGAGTTCAACGGAAGCCCGGTCTCTTTAAGGGTGTCGCTGAGGAAGCTGCTGACCTCCTTCCTCGTGGCCCTCAGGGTGGACATCTTGGTGTCCTTTGACTTCTGGCCCTCGTAGGTGCTAGGAAGCATGTTGGGGAAGATCTTCAGAGCGACTGGGAGGAGTAACTCGGCGAAAGGCACGATGAGGAAGACCGAAAATGGCACCAGGCGGCCAAGATCTTGCACTGTGCGCTTCAGCTGCCTGTTCTCCCTGCGACTAAGCTCGTAACCAGCTGCCATCTTCAACGCCAAACGAGTACTGATCTTGACCTCCGTTGCCAGCAGCTTCGTTCCATCCCAGTAATGTGCCAGTTCCTTCTTGATCTTCTGACCAATGGTCAACTTCTTCTCCTGCTTCTTCACCTCCGACGTGTCGATGGACTTCTCCTTTTCGCCTGCGAGCTCGGAGAAAGTCAGCGCCTCGACCGCATCAGTCTTGGGCACCGCAGTCGGGGAGGTCCTCGACACAGAGTCGATATCGCCTTTGTTTTCGACGGCATCCGAAGCCTTATCAAGCGTTTTTGACGTGGGCTTGGCGCTGCCAGCCGGGAGTGGCTTCTTGGCCTGCTCGGCATTGAAGCCTGGTGGCGGACCACCCGATGTGGTTGTGTTTGTGTGCGTGTCGGTTGACGCATATCTGGAGTGGGGGACGAGGATGGCCAGAGCGGTCATCTGGGTTGGGAGGTTGCGGCCATTGCGACGGAGATAGGCCGTATACGCCGACGAGGGGCCAAACGAGGATCTAGGGAAAGCACGAGCTGTTATCGAAAGTCAGTCTTCGCGCATATAGTAGATGTCGTCGCCAGACTGCGTATACATACCAGCACTCAAAACCGAAGTCCGGGCAGCCGCATTGCGAACCAAGCTTGAGGATGCGCTCATCACGGATGCCGAGGAGACGAAGGGCTTGCTGTGCCTCTAGGGAAGGGGCGAGAGCGTCGAAAAAGAGTATCAAGGCAGGCGGTAATGCGCCGCCTATAAATAATAGATTCGTCGGGGATGCAGTTGTGGTTGAGGTGATGGTGAAGTCGTAGTGTTTGATATGGAAAGAGGGAGAAATTATCACCAACTCATGCGTTTTCCATGGAGAATCCCCGAACCCGAGCCCCCGGGCGCCCCGGGTCCGGGTTCACGTGACAAGGATGCGAACGGAGAGTGACGTTGACTGGAGGGACTAAAGAGGGTCCAGAAGGTGCCACGCACGCACGATATGTGTAGGTAGTAGCATAGGAGTTCAAAGCAGGAATACATTTAATAGGTTGGCAAAGGTGAGGAAATATGATAAGAATAAATTTTAGTACAGTACCACTGACTATTTTGTATCTCATAGTATTTTTAAATATATTTTTGAGCATATATACGATTTAATATGAATTTTGACAATATTCTAGTATTTTCGGAGAATACATGTGAGCACACTTGCCCAAAGAAGACTAACGTCCCCTCTCAACAAGCCCCGACATGTCCGTTTATCCCCGCCGATTTCGGCCTTAGCGCCCCTCAACCAAGATCTCCCAAGACTCCCTACTGCACCGTGCTCTGCCACACACCTACCACTACACCTACCACCAAACATCTTATCGGGACTCCTCGGTACCTTTCGCCCAGTTCAACGCTTATACTCGCAGCTCTTTCCCATCCCATCCCACTTCCACATGCTTATACACATGCGCCTACTTGTATCAACATCTCCATCATCATCCCCGATCGCTTTCGCCACGGTCTCTTCCTTGTGATTCTCGGACATATAAGCTATCTCGCATCTCGCGCCCGAGCCCGCTCCTTCCTCAACCTCTTTTTTTCTTTCAAAAAACATCGATATCCCCCCCCATTCAACACCTTCACCATGCGTCACTCTTGAATAACGCAGTTGCGGTTGGGCTTCAGGACGGATTGTTCATCATTTTACAACCGACGGACGGATATTAGCGGACTATTATTATCATCTTTCGGCTACTCTGCAATACATTCATTCTTATAATTACCTTCAACCACCACCTCAACACGCCTCTCCGTCGCGTCATTCATTAAACAACATCCCACAATGAAGCTCTCCAAAGCAGCCCGCATCATCCTCGTCGGCGCCCCAGGTTCGTCCCCCCTCCTCCTCCTCCTTCATCCGCCTTCCCCCCAAACCACGCCACAAAACGAAAACGCTCAAGCTAACCACCTCCCCCCCAGGCGTCGGCAAAGGCACCCAATCCGCGCGCCTCCTAACCGCCTTCCCCCAACTCTCCGCCATCTCCTCGGGCGACCTCCTGCGCACCCACGTCCAAAACCGCACCCCCCTCGGCATCCGCGCCGAATCCGCCATCAAAGCCGGCTCTCTCGTCCCCGACGCCATGATCCTGCGCCTCATCCTCGCCGAGCTCAAGGACCGCAACTGGCTCTTCCCCGGCCGTCCGGAGCAACCGTACACGCTGAACAGTAGCTCCGACGCGGGGGGAGAAGACGCCGCGTTCGTTGCCGGGGATATGTTAGATACGCCGTCGCTGCTGGCGAGCTTTCCGGAGCCGAGGACTTGCGACAGGCCGGAGTCGTCGTTTATTCTTGATGGGTTCCCCAGGACGGCGGAGCAGGCGGTGCAGTTGGATAATCTCGTCCCCATCAACCTTGTCGTGCACCTCGATACGCCATTCAGCGTCATCATGGACCGGATCGCGGGGCGCTGGGTCCACGCGCCGTCGGGACGGAGTTACAATACGAGTTTCAATGCGCCGCGCGTGCCGGGACGCGATGATGTGACGGGGGAGAGGCTGACGAAGCGCGCGGATGATGATGAGGGGGTTTGGTTGGAGAGGTTGGAGAAGTTCAAGGAGACGAGTGAGCCGCTGCTGGAGCATTATGCGAGGAAGGGGGTGTTGTGGAGGGTGGAGGGCGAGACGAGTGATGAGATTACGCCGAAGTTGCATAAGGAGTTTGCGAGGCGTTTCGCGCTCAGGGACTGAGTGGCTGGATATAATAATGGGGCGGTTGATGCAAGGCGCGTGATACCCTGAGATGGGCGACGCGGTGGATATTACGTGAACCAGACACGTACGAGGAAGGGAGGATGTTTTTGAAAACCGAGTAACGGCCGCACATGCGGGGCTACGGTTGGAGGGGTTTTCTGTAGGATATATAGTCCATGAGGGAGGGATATTATCAGCGCGGATCGAATGGGAATTGGGCGTTTTTATTTATTTATGATTATTACAGCTTTCGAGATTATATGATTCGAAATGCAAATATGGGAGGTTATTTCTCTGATTACTCTCCTGTTTACTGTCTACTGGACTTGTGCTCGCCTGAGGATTTGGATCTTTCTGGGGGATATCTCACTCGGTATTTAGGATATATAGTCGCCAATAACCCGACAAACTGCGTGGTCTTCAGGCGACGGATACTGATACTACATTATGCCATTGGGGGGACAGTCATCCTGGCAGGTAACATGTTTTGACCGTATGCTCATTGCAATGCGGAGGGCGCCACTGCTTCTGATGATGTCTTTCCTCTTCTCACCTCTTACAATGTAGTTGTCGCTATCCCTTTCTCACCACTTCCGGCCGTCCCGCTGTCGCCGGATTTTCTCATCACCGTTGCTTCTACTGTCACCACCATCATCTTCCCGCCGGTCTAGGGGGATTTGACTCTGCACCATTGGGTTGATCCTCACAGCAAACGAAGAAGATGATATCTTTAGCATATTTGCTTGCTTTGTCCCTTGGAAAATCTTGATATCGCGCCAAGTCAGGAATCTTTGATGTCGATGATGGCATAGTTTGTGGCGTTTTGATCCGAGTACTCGCGACGAACTGCGCATGTCTGATCAAGGCACTATGTGAAGTAGTATATTTCTACGGTGGGAAGTGGCGGGTTCGGTGTGTGGTGAGATCGATGAATTGTGATATTTCATTAGGGCTGATATGTGTCAATACTCAGATAGGGGGGGATTATATTTTTGGGCCGCGAAAAAGGAGAATTTCTGTCATACTATTAAATAGCTTTCGAGATTATATATTACGAGCAATGGGTCGAAATACACCATGAGAAATTCTTCTCTAGTATTTCCGCTCTCCTCTACTCGTATTGCTCAAAGTCTAAAATTTCCGAGAAGATCGACTATTGAAATTCTATAACATAAGCTCCATGATACAGGCCGCAGAGTCTCCCGCAAAATTTCTATTTGGCTTCAAGCCATGTTTCATACCTACCCAGAGACTTAGCTGTTGATGAGGCCATTCCAGAAGAAATGTTCGTCACAATGGCCCTCACCCTCCCGCGTCGACGAACCCTGTTTGAGGAAATCAATAAGATAACTGTCACGACTAATGATGATTACGTCCTGGAACTGAAGGCAGAGCTCAACGAGCTCAAGGCGAGTTGTGTCTTCTCACCGACCGCGCCCCCACCGTCGTATTCTCACCGCCACCGTCCGTCTCGCTGTCGCTAAACATTCTCGCCATCGACTGTTCTCGTCGTCGCCGGATGGTCATCTCGACGTTTTCTGGGGTCCAGAGCTCAGCTTTGCTTGGATGATGGAGATCCTGCAAATAACTCTGCGTCTGTAGAACTTGGAGGGACTCTCTAATGACTTTGTTATGATCTGCAGGGTCCTTTGACGCATATGTGCACCGTATCAGGCAACACTTCTAGTCTCACACTGGCTCTTTCCCTGGAGGTCAGATATCTACCAAGCCACCAGGAAGAAAGCACTGGGTTTACTGCATGTCGAGCTCAATAAACTGGACAATCTCTGGGGGGTTGGCGTGTGTGTTGCTAAGATCACCATATAGTGGAATATTAAACTTTTGGATGGCAAAGCAGAGAACTCCTGTAATGGTTTTGTATAATACGAGCGCTCGTGGTGCTTCTATTTCTCGGGGTCGATGGCATATGTTTGTGGTCGATTGGAAAAAGGCAGTCGAATTGGCACGACGTTCATTTTCTGAGTCGAACTTCCGTCACAGCAATAGGATATCGAAGGGCATGTCATACTTCGGTGCATTACACACGATGATGCCACACTTGGAGAAATATTACTGACGACGATTTGCTGGGCTTATACTGCGGAAGGTGATGGCTCTGAGAGAGAATGTAGTTAGCCAATGATGTCGAGCGCCTCCGCCTTCTCACCACCGCAGGCCATCCCACCCACTATCGCTAGCTATCCTTCTGTCGCCAACCGTTCTCGTCACCGCCGCCTCTACTGCCGCCGCTAGCTGTCTTTTTCTGCGGTAGTTCTTCCATTCGCGTGGTGATCCGAGCGCGGGAGTGTTCGGATCTGCTGTCATGAATGCCGTGATAGCCTCATTTAACACAAACCCGCAGATAGATCGGATTTCTTCAGCCGCAAGCGCGGTTGTCGAGAGGCCACATAGCAACTGAGTGTCTGTAATAAGTGCCAGGGATCCTTCAGTGGAAATTATAAGGAAACCACATGTTATCACTTGCTGCCATGACGAAGTCATGTGGGCATGTGAAAGTTATATTTTTTACATTATTATAATAGCCCATACCGGGCACCAGGCGCTCATTTATTTCCCCGTGTATATATCCCTAATACGCCTTTGATGGTATCTACATAACGCTGGTACAGTATGACTTCGCCGCCCAATGTGTGCTTTGTTTCCTCTAGATCGAGAGGAACCCACAACATAGGGGATGGTTTCCAGACCATCTGGCACCGCACGTTGCTCTTGGATACCGACTTTCGAACTCGGTATTCTTGGCCTGGCTTTGGATTTTCCGTTCGGGTTGGTAGCACGTACAAGTCCGTATCCGCAACCTGCTGCCGCCACCAACCATATCATGCCCCTCAATGCATATGTCCCCTCCCCCTCTGCCTCCTCGCATCTCCCCCAAACCCACCGCCACCTCTTCCCATCCATCTTCCTCCTCTTCCCCCCCTCCCTCCCCCAAATCTCTCCCTTTCCCTCTCCTCCTCCCTCTCCGCCTCCTCCCTCTTCAACCTTATCTCCTCCTCCACCTCCGCCGGATCCCTCACAACCCTCACCTTCAACTCCTCCAAATCCCCCTCCGCCTTCCACCTCGCATGCGCCCCCTCCGGACACTTCTTCCCCTCTGGACAAAACCCCGCCAAATAAAACCGACATAAATCCCTCCTCACATGCCTCCTCGCACACCTCGGCCCCAGCGGACAAAACCCCCTATCATACCACCCACACGCGGGTAACCTGCTCTCTGGATCGACATGGAGATACAGGCACTCCTCGCCATTACTGCAATACCCGTTCCTGGCGAAGAAGCTGCACTCCGGCATGCGCCGCAGGTTGTACTCGTGCAGGAACTCGCAGTGCTCCCCCTTCTTGCACAGCCCGCGCAGCCAATGTTTGCACACTAGGTTATTGTAGTTCGAGCCTGTCGGCGCGGCGATGTGGCGGTCGGGACACGACGCGCCGAGCGGGCAGTGGCCGGCGGCGTAGGCTTTGCAGGGGGGGCGCGAGGGGTCGACTCCGAAGCGGTAGGTGCGGAGGAGGAAGGGGGAGAAGGCGAATGTGTATGGCGCCATGGGGGGGGCGGCGACGTCGGGGGAGGGCGCTGCTGTGGCCATGGTGGATGTGGATGGGAGTTAGAGAGGTGATCGGAATAGATTGTGTTGGAGAGAAACACGTCGCCTTATTGCGCTCTCTTGGGCCTGGCGCGGTCGAGGGTGTGATGGCGTGGCGCAAAGATCAGGGTATGCAGGTGTGTGTGACTGATAGCTTGATAGGTGCAGTCGAGGCGAATCAGGGTTCTGGGGAGTTCGTGGCGCCCGTGAGAGTGCGGGGTACGTAGGCGGTGTATATCTTTAGTGCTGGGATGGATGCTTTTGCTCTGCTGCAGCTTGCTGTCGGCAGGGTTTACAATGTGTTGGTTGGGGTATCGGGGAAGCTGAGATGATATTTGCTTTTTCAATCGATCGTTGCTCAGTTGGAGCTCGCGAGGCTGGAGCTTGGGTGTTATTGTGCTTACAAATCAGGAATGGCGTTTGATAGGCGTGAGCACGTGACTCAAGCTGATATGCGGGCGTCCCGGTGCATGTGCAGTAGCAGTTTCTCGTAGTAAGAACTGAGAAATGAGTTCGGATACGCCGGTGCTCAAGTACGAGTACGAACCTTGTACTAACAAACCAACAGCGCTGAAGATTTGGCAGCTTTGACAGTCTGATACTCGTTTTCTGAAGCTAGTGATGAAGTCGCCTTGTCTGTGCGTCGGGGACAACTGTGATTGCGCCCCGGCGCGTGGGGGCCCTGTGGTGGTACCATTCGATAACAAAAGTAGCTATTGCTCAGCTCACCCTTGCCCTTGGGGTCACCGTGTTGGCTTGTCCAGAAGAGTTGGCTATTTACAAGGACGAGGGAGGTTGAGATACTGATAACTAACTGCCGAATTCTTATATTGCAAGTGCTATATGTTGAAGCTTTACCCTCCATGCACATCGGGGTCACATTGTTTAAAACATGTACGACTCAATGGAGATTCCGGTACGGACATGAGTCCATCTTTGGCGCGAGGCCCTGGTATTCCCATCAGGACTGGCCCAATGCGGAAGTGCATAGTAGCATTCCAGTGGGATCCTGCTGTTGCGATGGCCAAGTTTGTATGCCCCCGCATACGCATTGGGACATTGGGGAAGATATGCAAAGGGACGAGCGGTGATAATGTCCGTCTTCCCTGATATCACATCACCCTGGGCGTTGCGATCCACTCTCTCGGTATCGATACGTTTCTTCGCAGAGAGTCATGGACAGCGTCTCTGTACGACGCTCCAACTCGAACGCCGTACCTCGTATAGAGGAGTGAGACACGGATGGGGGTCAAGATTGGATGTGCTAGGGTTGTGGGAATTGCGAGGCGCGAAGGATTCCAGACGAGGAGTTCTCATACGGCCAGCTTCAGCCCGCCTTGAAGCCATGTCTGAGGCGTGTACAGCCGCCACTCGAAGCCTCGAATCTGCCGAGGAGAGTAATTATTGGCGGTCCAACAGCGACAGCCCGTATACTTGTTGTACAGAACGGTACATATGATATCGGACGGATATACTCTTGCGCAGGGTAGTTTTGACAGCTGTTGTCCCGCGAGAAGGTATGGATGGCACAGGCTATGGCGGGCGGAGACGACGACGAGGACGACAAGGAAGATGACGAGGAGGGTGACGAGGATGGCGAGCATGAATGGGGAACGAGGAAGAATTCTCCGAACCAGCGTCACATCTGTTCTTTATCGTCGCTCACTGTCGTCCATGACTCCGCAAGCCAATATCCAACGCAGCTAGTATTCGGCATGGGCCGTTGCCATAGTGCTACCCTGCTGTATACTCTGCAGTATCCTCTGAGATATACAATATTGACGGTACTCTGTTAGGGTCTCATCTGAGCTTTGGTAAGGGTGGCAAGACGGCAGTGGGTGGATGGCAGGCTGTAGCTAGTACACAGCACTGGAAACAGCACTGTTAGATCGCCATCCCCCACTCGTTCCTCCTTCCATGCCCCATCAACTTCACAACCCCCGTCCCCGTTGATACAGCTGCATATCATAGTATGGCCTGTCCCTGCCTGGTCTTTGGTAGAGAGTGTGGAGTGGTACTTCTTCGTTGCCATGTTCTAGAGTGGTGTTATACTTACTATATGGTGCTGTAGCACTATTCTGCTGTGCTTCTGTCCTACTGCGGGACAGTAATTTACTGGCTACTTTCTGTCGTACTGTCCTACATCTTGATTTCTGTGCTCGCCTTACTCGTTGCTGTTCGCCGTTGTCCGTCCAGACTGTAGCGCATCTTCTGCACCTCGGACGTCCTTCAAACAGGCCCGGCATTTCATCGGTTGAGGCATCGCTGATCTGACCTTGTTCGCTCACCATTCCCACGATCTCCACAGCCGCTGGCCGCCCTGTTCCTAGTCTTGGTCTTGGTCTTGGTTATGACTGACTGGCAGTAGTGTGTGTCTCGTTGTCACTGCATGCTCAGAGCAGGGGTTATAGCCGTCCGATGTCCATGGCGTTTAGAGCATTCAACCGGCTTGGTTTCTCAGAACCCAGCACGCAAAGTACAGACACCCTTCATCTCATCCATCCCACCCGCCCGCCGTCCTTCATCCTTCCCGATCCAAGCTCGGATCGTCTGAAAAAGAGACAGTTTCAGCGTGCACACGGCGCCTTCTTGGTCGGTGCGCTGAGTGCGCTGGGATTACTCCGCATGTAGATTGGCCCATCGGCTGCCATGTGTACTAGAGTGCGCTGCCAAGAGGAACGAGGGACTTTTCATCTTCTGCATGTACTACACAGCACGGCGGGTGAGCATGTACTTTATGTAAGTTGTACATGCAGAAATGACTGTAAATCCATTTAACGGCAGCAAGCTCATTTAGGTCAGTAAATGGTATTTCAAGGAAAAATAAATACGAAGAGGGTATTATACGTACGTCTACTCCACTTGTGCTCCACGAAAGAGACGCTATTAGCACAATCACGGCGGCTAGATAGCAGTTGCCGCATGGGGACAAGCACGTTGCGTGAGGCGGTCTACTTCGTTCCACTTCAGTAACTTGAAATATGATCCCCAGCATCTTTGCCTCCACTGTGGCCTTTACCTCTACTCCACTATGACCGCATTTTGGTCCCTAGTTGTGGCCTAATCGGCGCCCAGCATCGTTCTTTATGTACGAGATACTCGGGGTCATGCTTCAAGTACAACAACCAACGTGCATGCGTTGCGGGACGTCGGCTGCGCTTGCTCCTCCTGTGCATTTCTCTGGGGTCTGCAACCTGTCTCTGAAGCCTGTGGTTGGAAGCTGCACTGTACTGCACAGCAGCAATACAGCACAGGCCTCGGAGTCCCACGAGGCAGATAGCATTCCTTCCTCCGCATTCCGCCTTGTATGTGTTAAGGGTTAAAGCAGATAGGTGTGGCACCACTGGCAGACACACTCACACTTCCCCAGTGCAGTATTACAGTGCAGGCAGTGGAGTACAGTCGTATATGGCTATGCCTGGTTCAAGATGCCTTCTAATCTTCCTCGGCCAATAACTTGTGCTCTAGTAAGTCAGGGAGCGAAGAAGCCTCCACTCTCTTCTCTTATTCCGTCTCCCTCCGGCTTCTCTCCCATCCTGCACAGAATTATGATCACTATAAGAGCTCACAAAGCATGATTTTCCCTGGCTGAAACATGCCGGCAAAAGCATCACTACTGGTGGAAAACCCACCACTAAACCTTGGACTGCTACCATAAGGGCCGATGCAGATACATGACATACATGGCATCCTGCATGTCATCCATGAGATACTCTACTCCGTACATACATACATACAATACTCCCACCTGGCCTGCTTTAGTCGATCTTTCTCACGATGATCCACCCTGCGTCTGTCTCTCAGGCTTGTCCTCCACCACTTACTAGCCCTTGCTACAGCAATAAACTTGTCCGATCCCGCAGACCCACGGACACTGACGGACCCTACATATTTACAGATTTACATATAAAGACGGTACGTACTTTCATATTCTGTCCCCAACTGTTTCAATCGACCTACTTGGCACATATGCAGGCCTACAGGTATACAGCAGCAAAGCCTTGCAAGCTTACGCCTTCCTAGCTGCTCGCCTCTCGGACCTTCCTCCTCGCTGCCCTGCTTCTGATTCTCACGCGAGCATACAAAGGTCTTGTGGCACCCGGCCAGCCCTCAGCCATAGATCATAGACACCCCAATCCGGTCGTCACAAACGTCGTTTGCGCGTGGGTGCATAGCATAATTCTCGTCGCTAAAGTAAGTTCTTCCTCATGTCCCCCAGCATTGCATTATCAATATTTCCCAGGAGGCGGTTCTTCCGGGCCTCCTCATGCAAGACGCAGGCATTGTCGGCCTACCTGGGCCGGCTCACCCAACTTCCATTTTTTATTTACTGGCCAGCCTCATCTCATACCGCCTTTCAATGTTCTCGGCCCGGGGGGTCAGCATGCACACCTCTTCCAAATAGGCAACGCTCCTTCTCAGATCGCTCCATGGGAGGAATGCGGCTGGCTGGCCACACTCCCTTGGCCGTGCCGATTGAGTATATTGTCCCAAGGTTGTGTCCCGATCAGCTCAGATGGTCTGCACCCAGACCGACTCCCCTACGCCCTCCCAAAGACGTATCAGCCGTGGCCTTGCCCAATCATCCCCACCCACAATTTCTACTCCCCTGCATCTCCAAGTGGAGTATAAGCGGTGACCTTTCCATTGAGCATCCAACAGCATAAGACTGTCTTTTACTGAACAGTCATAGCATACCATAACAATCCATCAACAAGTTCACATGTTTAAGGCAATTAGCCGATCACTCTCGCCCAAGTTATTCGCCTGGGAGACTGGAATTCGTGGTTTGAAAGAGAGAATACCCGGCTGCACCAGTACTCTCCACACTGGCTTTCCGTCCAGTTAAGGGGCCCCTGCAAATTACCAGCAGACCAAGAAAGGCTTATATACACCTTCGATACGTACACAAACTTTTTCTCAAGACGAAACATTATACCACCTCTCGCAGATGTCAAGGACCCCGTTCGGTCCCGTCCCACCCCCTATTCCATATGGACGGAAGCCACCAGAGCCACCACGAAGGCCGTCTCTGGCTGACACCGCCGAAATAATGTCTGTCAATGCCGTCTACTACCCGAATTACCGTGCCTACCGTGGAGAGACGCCGGCGACTCTGAACTACAAGTGCATCAGTCATGTCTACTACGCTTATGCACATGTCAACGCCGACGGTTTCGTCTTTGCAAGTACTCCGGAATACAGTACTGGCCTGCGTGCTAATTCCTGCCTCAGTTGAGCGACGAGTTGGCGGATGGGACGATGGAGGTCGATGGCGTGAACGGCTGCCTGGGGTCATTCATGGTTCTGAAAGACAAGTTTCCTCACCTGAAGGTGCTTCTGTCGATTGGTGGTGTCGACTCGAGCCAAAGCTTCCGGATCCTGTCAGAAACGGCAGCACGAAGAGACAACTTCGCCAAGTCAGCGAATCTGCTTGTTCGAGAGGCACGGCTCGATGGCATCGACAGTATGTTCCAAAGCAGCTACTATAAACTACGTACTAATGTGAGCTTTAGTCGACTGGCAGCATCCAGATGATGCACAGCAGGGAAGCAATTTCCTCTCTCTCCTAGCAACCGTTCGGCTCTATCTTCCATCAGAGGATTTCATGGTAGTCGTGCCGCTCCCTACCAACAGCTGGGCCTTACAGCACATCGACCTGCCCAAGATTGAAGAATACGTCGACCTGGTCAACCTCACGGCCTATGACTTCTCTGGCCCCTGGCGCCCCACTGCCGGCCATCACGCACAGCTCTACCGCGCGCAGGAGGGTGAGAACTCAGGCTCTGCGGCCGTTGAGTACATCCTTGCCACCGGCTTTCCAGCGAAGAAGATCCTCTTAGGAATCCCCGTGTATGGACGCTCGTTCATCGGCGCAGCGGCCCCAGGAGACCAGTACCACAGTAACGGCGGCGAGGATGGCATTTTCGAGTACAAATCACTACCGCGCCCAGGCACGCAGGAGGTTGTCGACACGGAGCGCTGCGCAGCGGTGTGTGTCGGTGGGGACGGTGGCTTCGTCACTTACGATAACCCCGAGACGGTGGCTATGAAAGGGCGCTATTGCAAAGAGCAGGGCCTTGGTGTTAGTTTCCTTTACTTATTCCTTCTATGGCGGTGTGCCAGTCGCATTGCACGGTTTACTGATGTGTTGGCAGGGCCTCTTTTACTGGACTGGGACGGCGGATATCACTAATGGGCCACGCAGCTTGGTTGAGTCCGGCTTTCGAGCGCTACATGGTTCGTGATGATGGGGTCTTGGGGATCGCTCACGTAGCTCCTCGTAATCATGAAGGGACTAGTGGAGACGTGGAATTGGGTTTGGGGGTTTGGTCCGGTGATGATGGATCGGGCTCGTATCGGGAGCGTGTGTGGGGGGGCTCGAAAGGGGGTTGGTAATGACAGACTGGGTGAGGGGTTATTATCCGGATTCCATTACTTCTCAGATGATGCTCGAATTTTTCCATTTCCATTTTTAAGGCGTGCTTACTCACTCACTTACAATACTTGTACCAGCCTACGATTGTGTTAGTTTTCTCATAGTTCCAGAAATTAGATAGATGCAGTACCAATACAGAACAGATCAAGCTTATCTCACTCACCGTCCCTACCTACCTACCCCTCTTACCCCTCCTTCCTCATCTTACAACAAAATCATCACATCTCAACAAGCACCCCCACCACACCACCCCGCCAACATAAACCCGACAACACATTGATTGACCCGAGGAGCCCAGCAACCTTCCCAGACCGCTCAAACACCCCCCACCCCCCACATTCATGCCCGTCACATCCGTCCCCTGCCCCAAGCGGGTCCTCCTGCCCGTCATCCACAACGCTGTAACGCCGGTTTCCGCCGCTACGGCGCGTCACCACCATCCATCCCCTAGCTCCACCAGCATGACCTCGTACCCTATCTCCCGCCCCTGCGCTGCGGCGGACGAATAGAATACAAGGCCTATAATTCACAAAGGTAACAGCCAGCCAGTCAATACCACCGCGTATCACACGCCTGCCCCCACCACGCCTCTTCCGTCACCGCTGCGATGGCGGTGGGAGCGCTGGTGGGGTGTTGGATTCCGCTGTCCGGGAAGGGGGGATTTTGAAGGGGGGGTGAGAGGGGGACGGTATGGCTGTTTTGGGGATTGTGCAGTTGGGAACAAGGAGATGGGTTAATATTGAGATGGACCGATCTTATTTTAATCTGTGTTTGGAGGGGTTCGCGGGTTTGCTGGGACGGGATGGTGGGATGGGTGGGATGCTTGGTGGGGTTGGAAGGAGGGGTCGAGTTTCGCTTGGTTTTCTCGCTTAATTCCTGTCGCTGATGGGACTAAGCGAGAGTTTGAGGTGCTGTCAGTGCAGGCACGGAGACACAGAGGCGTGGAAAGAGCGACATTGTGTAATCTCAGCCCCTATCTAAGACAAGTAAAAAAAAATCAACCACATCATCAGCATGCAATTGTGATTCTCAGTTCAGAGAAACAAAAGGCAAAAAAAATATAATCAATGACAACTGTGGGATTCGAACCCACGCTCTTTCGAACCAGTAGTTTGATGAATCAGGTGAACCTGAAACTGGCGCCATAACCGCTCGGCCAAGTTGCCTGTTTGATTGGAATGGGGAGTGGTAATTGGTACTAACAACACCGCTCGGGCTCTAGGGATACTAAACCTCGACATATCATGGATGGTACTCGGGGATAACTCCTTCCTAAATTTGCCTCCAGAGAACGTGCAATCACACAATCGAATTCGATTCACCGATGAATGAGGGGGAGAATATTAAAGTGACCAGATGATTTCGGCGCTCGTTCCTGTTGTGGAACTTCGAGACCTCCTACGTGAGTTTAACGATAGCAAAATGCTGTTGGGGTAGATTCTTGCTACCAGAAGTTCCTGCTGTCGAGGCTTTCTGTTGTCATAAAAATTTCTGTTGCCGCGAGTTGCTGCTGTCGTCGAAGATTTCCCCTGTCGGGAGCATGAATAGTTCGCTTGCCTGAACTTTTTCTCTCCCTCCGGCGCTATGCCCCATGATCCAACGAGCATGGTCTAAGCCAACTTGCTCTGTGAGATCTGTTCGATGCGCCGCCGAATAGCATAAAACGTAATGGTTCTAGAATATCCCATACCCTTCCCACGTTCTCGGGGGTACTCAGTAAGGGATGCAGAGCTAGCTGGCTTATCAGAGGCTTCTAGGCCTCGAGGTGTGCTCCCGTTCATGGGGACGTCGAAGTGAAACAGCCCAACTTCGGGAGAATGACCATGGATGCAATAATTTGTAGTAGTTGTCTGAATTTCGGCGATCCATGGTCGATTTAGAATAATGTATGCATAGTCTATATTTTGTTGTAATTGGTTGATGGATTTTCTACTAGAGCTAATATAATATCTATGAGTCTCTTTGTAGATACATATTTATTTTTTATAGAAGCGTGCATTTTGTTTTTTAGTTTTACATAATTAACAAACATTTTTTTCCCCTAAGTACCATTTAAGTATTATCAAAAGTGCAATTATCATTTCTCACGTCCAAACAGTTTCAGCGTCAGTGATGTTACTCATGACTGACGCTGATTCAAGCACACAACTATGTGCTCCGTTGCGGAACTTCAAACTCATAGTGACTCCCCGTCTATCCCTTTAAATCTTCACATCCCCCCCTAAATTCCTCATCGCCTCCATCCTCCCATCTCGGATCCAAACCACACAATCCCCCCTCAATATCAACACAAACACTACCATCAAAGAACAAAATGTCAATCCCCTACTCCACCGGCCAGCCCGCCAACCCCCCTCCTCCTCCCTCCTCCCACCAGAACCTCTCAAACGGCGTCGGCGCCCTCACAAACCACGTCCACCCCCCTTCCCCCACAGTCACCATCACGCTCTCCCACCTCCCCAGTCTCGGAACCACCTCCCCGACACCACAGGCACCAAACCCCCTCACACGCCCCTCAGGCTTCACACCGGCAACAACCGGGCAACATCACTCACAGCCGCGCGCCATGGCTGGGGCACCGATAGCGGTTTCTTTCGCGAGAAGAATTGGCGAGATGGATGACCCGACAGCGGTTTATATGCGGGAACTCATTGAGAGTGTTGAGACGGCGAGGATTGGTTGAGAGGCGCTGGGGGCTGAGAGAAGGGAGGATGGTGCTTGAGAGATGGTTAGGGGAAGGAGGATGGCGGTGGAGGGTGGTTGTGATGAAAGGACCCCTTTTCGTGAACGGAGGGGAAGTGGTGTCTGGGAGTCTGGGAAGAAGTTATCAGTGTCTCTGTCCATTTGTGAGGGATAAAAAGCCAGATAATCGCCTATAGCAATTAATCACATCGCATGGTATAACAAGCTAGAGAAATGTTCAGAGGAGGAGAAGTTGGATTGCAAGAAAGCGACAGATGAAGAGAGTTGCGAGTTAGTCTTCATAACTCGGAATGAGATATTCGCAACAAACTTCCCTGCTTCTGCCCCTCGAAATATACTTATATCTCGCTACGGTAAGGGCCTTCCCGAGCAAGCATACCTTGCAATAACACGGGTAGCTGCTGCATTCAAGCAAGCATACCTTACAACAACACAGATGTTGGCGGTGTCCCCGCTGCTGAATGAGGCAAAGCCCTATTCATTTCTTGCTGTCACCTACTGTTTCTTACCACCTCCCATTTTTCTCACCACCCTTCCTGTTTCTCGCTATTGCTCCTTCTTGTCACTACGTTTCTTGTCACCTTGCTCGATAATCCCACGTTCCAAACCTCATCATTCGCGGGGTCTAACAGGGCCTTTATGCCGAGGACTTGCCAGATCTTAAATGCCATAATTGACATCATAGCCGGGATGTAAGGATGAACGGAGTCTAGATTGCCCAAGAAAACACAATCTTTAATATAACAAAATCTCTGGGGAAAATTCTCCAATGCCTGGGACATGCACTTTTGCACCCGCAGCCCCTGGAAAAAAGGGTGTGAAAAGGGACATCTATGACATTAGCACGCTGACACGCGATGAAGAATATGGAGATAATAAGTGTACAGGAAGAGAAAAATAATAAACATAGGTGTCTTCCCCACACCTCCCAAACCCCGCCCACCGCTCCGCCGCATAGCAGCATGCAGCTAACCGTCATCAACCATATCATCAGTCTTTCTTTCATCACGGATCATTCCACAAACCTAAGCCTTCCTCCTCGGCGACTTCCTGATAGAAGACGCACCGCTCATCGACGCACCACTCGCCTCGGCCTCCTCCACGCTACCATTCAACTTAATAGTCGGCACATTGACCCCAGTAATACTGCTCAACTCCTTCTTCTCTCTCTCCGCGCGCTCCTTCTCATCACGCAACTCGCGGTCATACTCCTCGTCATCCTCAGCGTCGCTGCGCTCATCAGACAGCGCATTGAAGAAGAGGAAGCGGTATGCGATGCGCAGGATCGAGAACAGCCAGAAAAGGTTGAGGCATTGCAGACAGCTGAGTAGGGCCGCGGTGATGTAGTGCGAGAGGTCGCACTTGTATTGCTCTGTTTCCCAGTTGAGCTCGTAGGGGCCGACGGTCTTGAACTCGAAGAAGAGGGAGAGGAGGATGCGGAGGTTGAGGTAGTGGCGCATGTAGATCCAGACGAAAGTGAAGAGGCCGAAGTAGGGGCCCACGAGGGGATGGTCGATGTAGTTCAGTGTCTTGGATGTCTGTTGGTTGTTAGTAGTGGTCTTGAGAACGTATGAGGAGGACTTACAGCAAGGAAGAAATCACTAATGTCGTGGGTGGTATACACAGCCAGCCCGATATAGGTGAAGTGAAAGCGGTAGCTGAGCCCAATAAGCAACAAGCTAACAATATGGTGTCCCACCAGCTCCTTAAAGTCCTTGCGCGGCTTCTCCATTCCCAGCAGCAGCACGATAGCCTGCTGCGCCCAGTACGCCGCCTGGAAGAGATAGTAGAACTTGAAGTCTGCCGCGAGAGTGCGGTGGGGGAACCCCTCGTACATGCCGGGGATGTTAAAGTACCACACTGGCGTGCGACTCATAACATACATGCCAGCCGGTCCCGAACACGCAAAGTAGATGGCCGTGTACACCTGCTCCATGAAGCGGGATTGCTTGGCGCGCGAGCGTAGCCCGCAGTATACCGCGAGGGGGCGCAGCAGCATCTGCATGATAAACTCGCGCGTGAAGGAGAGAACCACAATGTAGAAAGACAGGAACGCGTAGTCCCAGTATCCCTTGCCGTATTTGTGCTCGGTACCGGGGGGGCTGCCAGCGGGGATGGGACGCTTGTAGGAGAGCCAGATGAAGCGGTTGATGATGTTGGACTCGGTGGGGTTGACGGCGTAGAGGGCAGCGAAGACGCCGAGGATGGCGAGAGGTGTCACCCAGGTGTATTTCAGGGCGACGGTCTTGCACCTTCTCAATAGTGACTTGGCCTTCCTCCGCTTAGAGTACGGGCGCGCCTTGCGGTCGCGTTCACTCTTTGCCTATAACGACGTCAGTATGTCTTCACGACGATATACCCCGCCACAATCAGCACAGAATCTCACCCTCGACAACGCCGCACTCTGCGTCTTCAGTTCCATCGTCGCAATGGCCGGCACACCCGTATCACCCGCCCTGATCTCTCCTCCCAACCCACTGCTCTTCCTCCTCCTCTGGACCTTCTTCTGGACGCTCGCGCCCGTCGTCTCCTCTGGCAAAAGCCTATTCACCTGCTCATCCAGCGCTGGGAAAGGCTCCGTCTTCTCCATCGTCGTGTAGCTCTGTGTTCCTCCGGGGCTTTACAGTCTGTCCTCGGGACGACCGAGGTGTTCCCAAGGGAAAAAAAGGGGGGGTTGTGTAATCGCGCGGCGAAAAGTCGCACGGGCGGCGCTTCGACGGGTAGCGCGTGTCGAAAGCTCAGACGCAGGGGCGTGTAAGCATATAGGGCGTGAACCTGCGCAAATGAGGGGTTATAGGTGTAATTGCAGGTGATGTTGTACAAGGAGTGAAGGTGTTCAGCCGTTGATTTCACAAGCAACGCCGAAAAGTTGCCGGGTCGCGGGGAAACTGTTACTCCGGTGGTGGGGTCACCGTCATCACTACGTCGGACATTGATTTTGGAATTTTAAGGGTTTAGAACCGAACGGGGATATCATGCCACTATGGAATGGTGTGCAAAAGTAAATAGGGGACCTGAACTAGAACACCAGAAGCCGGTAGTCAAGATTCTAGAAAGTCAAAGGGTTTAAGGTCAATGATCTAGCGTACATATATATCCCCGCGCGCTACGGCACCGAAAAAAAGTCCACGCATGAATCAACCAGAAACCTTCCCCAACTCGAGAATGGGTAAAACGAAGTACACAAAGTAAGATATAGAAGGTATATGCTCCGTGAAAACCCTAAGATCCAAAATAGAAGTCGCTAAATCCGACATCCAAATCCTTTCCCCGCAGTTTTTCTTTTGACAACCGGAAGCCTGTAGAAGAAACGCCTTCGTACGAGCCCAGTTTACTGCTCCAAATCCATACTTCCCAAGCACTTTGTCCCATTCGCCGTTCCCCGGCCAGGCACATCTCCATCCCAACTCCCACAACGACTCTGCAATGCTGCTCAAAAACAATTTCTTCACCAAACACGTCACACCCACCCCCTTATTTATTTATCCTTAGATAATCCCCCCTGGTGGCTCATATGCCTGCTGGACCCTCTGCCCATTGCCCCTCAGCGGCAACCTGCCGTCCAAACCCCCACTCCCTGGTGGCTCGGACCCTGGCCCCTCAGGATGTGTCTTTCTCAGCATGAACATGGGCTTCTTCCCCTCCTTATCCAGCTGCTTAAACAGAATCAAGGGCTTCTCGTCCCTCTCGAGACAGCGTTCTTGGTCACCGAACACAATATATAGCGCGTACTGCTCAGCCGGAGCGTTGATGTTGTACTTCTTTAGCGCAGCGGGGAGCACCTTCCAGCACGGATCCTCCATGCTCACCCGGAAGGACTTGAAGATCTCAACTGACGATGATTGTGCGTCTAGTGCGGGGGTTGGGGCGCGCCGAGGTTGTCCTCCAGGCTTCATGCTGTCGCGCGGATAAGATTGGTAGGAGTTAAGGGTGTCGGTCTCGTTGCCGGTGAATGTGCTACGGCCAGAGGGGGTGTTGATCTCGTTGCGGTAAGAGCGGGAGGCGAGGGTCGAGCCGGAGAGAGTCTTGAGTTGGTGAGGTGGCGAGGTGGGGGAGGGAATGTTGGGAGATAGTCCTGGAGAGGTCTGTGGTTGTCCGCCGTTCATCGCTGCGAGGTGTGATGAGGATAGGACGGCTCGCTCAGCTGCTGCAGATGGGTCGAGAGCCTGCTCCATCATTGTGCGCTCCTGGGATTGATGGGTAGGCGATGCGTTCTTTGGAGTGGAGCCGAGGAAAAATTGCTTCGTCGAGAATTTCCGCTGGAGTCCGCCTCCTGACTGGCCTGATGATGGACCGGGTGCTGGAGGAGATATAGTCGCAGATGTGTCATATGCGGCGTATTGCTGGTTGTAGTTCTGGTTACTTGGTGCGTTGGGGTGGTATGGGAGCGGCTGTCCCTCCTTCGCCATTCGGAACACGGGTAGCAGGTCTTCTCGTAGTCGACGGTATTCTTCTGTGATCTTTCGCATCTCAGCCTCTGCGATGCTCATCCGCTCGTCCCGCAGCCGCAACTGCTCCACCAGTTGTCTGATATCCTTCAGCGTCGCTGTGGCATACTGTGCTTCTGCATCGGCAGCTTCTAAAAGTTAGCACAACACTCTGTAATAACATCCCCGGCCAACATCAGATGGAATTTAGACTTACATAACGGCACATAGTGATCGCTCTCGATCCTCACATCCTGCTTGATCTTGATTTCGTATACGCTCTTCAGAATCGTCAACCGATGTCCCACACTCCCAATCCCCATCTCCTTCAAATCCTCATGCAGCAGTGCCACCAGACTCTGTCCCGTAATGTCGTTCTCTGCAGCACACCGTTAGCCCTTATTTCTCCCCCTCATCTCCGCCCCCACCCTCTCTCCCCTCAGGAAAAACTCACCCAAAAAGATTCCAGTATAGACACTCAACCCCAACCCGCCCACAAAGTCCGCACACTCCTCCGCCGTCCAGTCGACGATTCCCCCTCCCCTCTCCCCTCCGCTCATCCTTCCATATGTAGTCGGTGTGTGCTCGCTGCCGCTCCCCGACTCATCGTCCTCGCTGCCGCTATCCACACTGTCGTCGTCGGTAACCTGCACAGGGCTACTCGCATGCACACTGCGCTCATACTCGTCGTCGGCGTCGGACTCGGGGTACGCGGTGCCAGACTCAAAGGCCATTTTCGTGGTGGGTGGGTGGGTGGTGGTCCCCTCCGTCTGTGCTGATCTGTTCTCGTTGCGGGTTTGACTCCGCTGTACGCCCTGTACTCTGCTCCTCTCGATCTGCTCGTCTCGGGTCGCTCAGTCGCGGTGAATTTGTACGTTGCTCTGCCTTCCTTTTCCTTTCGATTTCCGATCCTGTAGTCGTGAGGTCGAGACGCTTCAAGAACAGACTGGTAGAGCGGCTCCAGCTGCAGCGTCTGGGTTTGGCTAGCACGGGTCGGCGCTAAACCGGCTAGGGGTGCGAACAAGGGTTGGTGGACGAGGAAGGGGGCTAGCGGGCGGCTTGTTCCGCCAGGTACGGGGTGGGCGACGCCAAGAACTGCTGCTTTGGGATTGGAGGGGGTACGGGGAGAACGGGGGATGGGGACGACGGTTGGCTTTTGTTGTGGAGGCTGACAGTGGCTGTGCATGGGGGATGGGGGGATGAGGGGGGTACGAGGAATCTGAGGAGTACGACTGAGACTTGTTACGTTGCAGGCGGCTGTGTTAGGGGAGAAAACCCCCTTTCCTCAACATCCTTTTTTCTTTTCTTCATCCCTTGTTGAAGAGATTTTGTTTACTCTTTAATCTATCTATTTAATGATATTTTAGCAAGGAAGCCGTTGGAAATCTCCCTTGCCCACTTTTTAAATACTCTCGCATCACGGATAATCACCGCCCGTCCGGTCATGGGCATCACGGACGTTGCGATTTCCTTAAAATAAAGCTAGAAGTGGGGAACTGTAATTGTGCATGGAATTGTGATATAGGGAGTATCGCCGACATATATGAGCCCTATCCAGCTGTGAAGGTTAGACCTACCGGATCCATCTAGTTTTTCCTTTTATTTTTCTGTCATATTGGAATCGGGACATTGACTGTTGCCTTCAATATTCTCATTCATGCTATCTCCATCTAACAGCAGCTACACGTCCGTGCTGGCCGTAGGTAGCCGATTATAACAATGTCGGCACTTTCGATGCCGCTCCATGTATCACCCGCCAGCACCCTCGCCGAGATCCATACCCCTTTTCAAGCTGCAGGTGGGAAAAGACAATAAATTAAGAAGTCACTCTTCATTGCGAGGTTGTTACAATTTGATCCTTCCTGTTCCTACATCATATTTTCTTACATTACTAATACTATTCTGCATCACCCCCTCTTAAAATACCAGTACATTCCTAAATCTCGGCTTGCCCGCCTTCAAGCTATCAACAGCTTCCTGTACCTTATCAAAAGGATACTTCTCAATCATGCACTTAACCCCATGAACCGACGCAAACTTGATCGCCTCCTCACTATCTAAAGCATGCCCGCTCGCCCACCCCGTAACACTCGCCGCCTTCGTAAGCAGCGTCACCGTATCTAACTCAACCAGCCCAGCCGGAGCCAAACTAAGCAGCGTTCCCAACGGCGCCAAACCACTGATCAGATTCGAAACTGCCTTCGGGTTCGGCGCAGTCTGCACAATGATAGAAGCACCACCAAGCTTCATCAGCTCCGCCCCAACATCCTTCGTCTTCGTATTGATAAAATGATCCGCCCCTAGCTTCTTCGCAAACTCCTCCTTATCATCGCTCGTAGACAGCGCAACGACCTCATAACCCATCTTCTTCGCATACTGCACCGCCAAGTGCCCCAACCCACCCAGACCCTGAACAGCAACAATCGCGCCCTGCTCAACATGCAACTTGCGAATGCCATTGAACACCGTCACACCCGCACACAACAACGGCGCCACCTCCGCCGGATCAAGCTCCTTCGGAACCCTCACTACCGCCTCCGCGCGCAGGAGCACGTACTCCGCAAACCCCCCAGGGCGACTGAGACCATTAGCCTCCTGGTTATCGCAGAGCTGGAACTGCGAGCGCTGACACTGGCGACATGTGCCATCGTGTCCGCCGTGCCAGGGGCCGCCGACGCGGTCGCCGTTCTTGAGGTGTGTGACGTTGGAGCCGACGGAGACGATGTCACCGATGACTTCGTGGCCGGGGGTGCATGGGAAGCAGTCCCCGAAGTGGCCGCTGGCCATGCCGACGTCGGTGAAGCAGACGCCGCAGGCGAGGGATTTGATGAGGACTTCGTTGGCGGAGGGTTGTTTGAGGTCGACGGTTTTGAGGGTGTAGGGACCGTCGGCTTTGTCGACGACGACGGCCTTGTAGGACTTGGGGAGGGAAGAAGACATTGTTGGTATCGAGGTACAAGCTACTTGGTAGGTTGCTTTGAGATAATGAGGATATGTGAGAATGTATGAATGTGTGTTAAGGAAAAAAATATAAACATATATCGAGAGGAAACCTATACCTTAAGTAGGTCCAACCTCATATCCCCAACGGCATGTGAACTTGATTTTGTAATCCAATAATTACACATCACGCTGCTGCTAATTGGCCGATAAGTAGAAGGTGGGTGATATCCCCAAATGCGAACCGCTTTTCTATGATATCACCGTCAAACAGTGACGACATGGTGTTTATGGAGTTAGTTGCCTCTATCGGATTTACCGTTCGTCGTGGCATCGCACTTATCATTCAGCCGCTAGCGGCCGCTTCAGTCGCATATGCGGATCCCAAGCCTGGACAGTATTTGTAGCATACACCCACTTGCTTACATACTCTAGTATGTATAGCTATAAGAAAGCTTCATTTCATCTTTTTTATAAGGATAGATCAGCGTTTGACCTCGGTTGGTGATTTAAGTCCGCTAATGCCGACCCTACTACGGAGGGTCGGTAGCGATTATGCGGGGTCGAGCGGCCGCTGGTGAATAATATGGAGCCAGCCACATATTGAAACAGCTCCACGATTGCAAAGCAACAGAAGGTTCTCCAAACAATATTCTCCCAAAAATGACTTCAACTGCCGATAAAGTCCGCGGAGCCTGCAACTGCGGCGCAATCAACGTAGCCATCGAATCCTCCTCCTTCCCCAAAATCGGAGGACTCTGCCACTGTCTCAATTGCCAAGCCTCATGCGGTTCACTGTGAGTATCATAATCATCCCACACAATCCCATCTCACAACCACCGACCAGCTTCTCCTACAACCTCCCCACCCCAATCGCCGCAATCTCCATCACAGGAACCCCCAAGATCTTCACCGAGACAACGAATAAGGGAACCACTGCACATAGACACTTTTGCGGGGACTGCGGATCGTATGATAACCCCCCAGGAAGGACTGGGCCTGGCTAATGTGAAGCACAAACAGACCTATCATGACGACCGTTGTCGAGAAACCAGAAACTGCGTATGTGAAGGGGGGTTTATTCCGTAAGTCTGGGGTTGAGCTGCCGAAGCCGGCGGCGCAGATTTATATGCTGAGGGCCGGGGAGTGGGAGGTGCCGCTTGAGGGGGTGCATTCCGCCGATCTTGATCTCGAGTAAAGAGACAAGTGAATGAAGGTTTGTCATTTAGGAAGTCAATATATCGTTTCTTTGATCATAGTTGTGCGTGGACTTGTGGACGCAACTGCCAAGGAACCTGTGCTGCGACGTGGCATGGTGGCTGAGACTGTCTTGCTTATACTGATCTTCAATTGCTGTCTACCTTCCTTTACTGCCCGTGTAGGGGACAGGTCACATCCCCCTCGGCGTCTGCCTAACACCCCTCAGAAGATAATGCAATCAATCAATCAATCAACACATTCATTCTTCAATTCCTCAACTCATTCCTCAATCACCCAACCCCTCACAGACACAAACCACCCTCCCTAAACCCAGACATACCGTAGTACCCATACCCGTAAACCCTCAAGGTCTACATGCCTACAAAGAAGCAAACCCCCTAAATACAACCAACCCTCTTCACCAATCCACCCTCACTAACCCTTTCCTCCCCTCCCGAAACAGAAAACAATATGCCTCCTTAAACCATAGAAACCATGCCATAAACGCCATTCCTGCATCCCCACCACATCGCGCGCGTCGCAACCAAATCGAAATATACACATTCATCGCGCGCGCGTGCGTTGCTCAAAAAAAATATTGAAGAAAAAGAAAAACATAGACCCTTCAAGCGCGCTCGTGAGCGTGGGACTTGGAAGGGGGGTGTTCATGACTATCGTACTCATCCCGTCTGTCGGTCTGGCTGTTGCGTTGTTGGGCGTTCAGTGTGCCGACCCCTTGCTCCGTGGAGACAACGGAGGAGAAATGAGGGGATGCGAACCCCCTACCGCGTTGTTACGGTCCTCTTCCGTGCCAGCCAGTCGCCGAGCATATTATCCAGCCGCTGTATCTCATTAGTCTCACATCACTTCAAAAATAGAACCATCAAAACTCACCAATCCCAAATCCCTAACCCTCGCCTCCTCCGCCCTAAACAGCCCCCCAACAAGCGGGTGCTCCGGCCCCGCCGGCTCCACCCCCGTCTTATCATACACCACGACCAGCAAATCCCTCACATCCGCGCCATCATCAAAGAACGACCTCAGCTGCGAATCACTCCACGTGCTCGCACTCGTCCTCGTGCTCGCCGGCGCCGCAGTATCAGAACTCTTCATCATTGCATCGCTCGTCCCCAGCTCCGGCGAGGGTGAGGACTCGGGACTACTCGCGTCCCCTGCCACGAGCGCAGGCGGGTGTGCGCGCGACAACGGCTCGACTTCCGCGGTAGGAGCGGTAAGTGTGTCGTCTGAGCGCGTCGAGGCGTAGCTGTCGGGGAATGCGCCGGGAACAGGACGCACGGGCTTGGTGGTGACTTCGACGGGACTATCCGAGTCGTCGAGTTCGAGGCGCGCTTTCGCCTTCTTGAGGCGCTCGGGCTTGGGTTCAGAGTCGCTGCGCGAGCGGAGGATCTTGGTGATTGCGCCAACGGCCGTGGTTTTCGGTGTGTCATTGGCGCCCTTGGGCGCGTCGCTCGTGATGGTCGTGGTGGTTGTGGCGGTGGGCGCGAGGACGGTGGCGCCCTCGGGTTGGACGAGGCGCATTGTCTCTTTGCCGGCTGCGCTGGCGGAGCGCTCAAGTGTTGCTTGGGGCTCGGTCTGCGAGATGTCTTCGTTTTCGTGCTTGCCGAGCTTCGAGGGCGCTTCGGCGCGCATCTTCTGCAGTTTGCTTGGGTTACGCTGTGGGGAGCCGTTGCGACCGCGTGCCGATGCCGTGTCATCAATAGTCGCAGCTGTAACCTCTTCCGAGTCTCTGCTTGGCGCGGGTGAGGTGGTGCGCTCGCTCGAGGCTTTGCCGGGGCCGATGATGAGGTCGTCGGGGTCTTCGTCTGCGGACTTCGATTTCTTGTCCTTGCGCTTGAAGAGACCACTGAGCATGCCTGGCTTCTTGTCCTTGTCCTTTTTATCCTTCTTATCCTTCTTGTCCTTGGCCTTGTCCGATGTCGAATCTTTCTCCAGCTTGTCCAGGCTGCGGCGCTCGCGGATCTCTTTGGACTCGTTCGACGTCCTCGCCGTCGATGCGCTCGAGTCGTCTCGGAGAAGGTTAGGGGTAATGGTGATCTTGCGCGTCTCTACCGTATCGTCCTTGAAGAACGAATCGGTGTTCCGGACCGTGCCGTTGCGCGACTTCGACGTGCCCTCGGGCCGTCCCTCGAATATCTCGTCGCTCGTCCGCGTGACCTCTCCACTCGGATCTGCATCATCGTCGGAGTCGTCGCCGTCGTCTGTAGTTCCAGCCTTAACCTCGCGTGTTGCCGCCTTCTCGGAGTCTGGCTCCGTAGACGTGGCATCCTCTTCCTTCGCCGCTGCGTTCTCCTCTTCCGTCTTCTCGTCGTGGTAAGCGAAGTAGGCGTTCTCGCCATCCTCTTCGTCGCTGGAGTATTCGACGTCAGACGCCTCAACATATGTGTGAGTCTGGTTGAAAGTGACGTTCTTTGCGTTACGTCTGCGGATAGCCTTCTTCAATGGATTCTTGGGCTTATCGGCTTGATCACCTAGCATGGTTGCAGAGAGCTGCAGTTGTCAGTACGAGGTCATGTGAGAGGTAGATTGTCATACATCAATGTTTCTGTGCTTATTTAATCGTGCCAGTCGTTCTGTCGGGGTTTCGATATGTTCTGCTGGTAAGTAGCCTAGAGAAGTGTGAGAAATTGTAATTCCAATAGATGCCAATTAACTCACCAATGCTGCTGTCCTTGACGACCCTGACCAGCCACCAGTAGCTGTTGCTGTCATCCAGAAGCACCATCGTATCGCCCTTTGTCGCATTTGCTTGTCCCTCGACCGTCGCCACGAAAGTGTGTAAGGCGTAAACGAATTCGAAATCGATGTCCTCTGTATCTTGTAAGCATTCTGCGCCCCACCCAGAATCAATGAACCTCGGATCTTCAGGATAGGGGAACTCATCGTCTCCCTCATCCGAACTTTCGCAGGGGAAACACAAGTTATCGTCGTAGGAATCTTCGCTGCCCTCGGAACTGTCCGAGGCAGACTCGGGATGCACTGCAAACACGTCGTCGGAATTGTAGGGATCGTAGTCATCATCGTAGGCTTCAATTTCGCCCGGGTCAGAGGCCTCATAGCTGCTCTCTTCTTCCCAGACACGAGCGATCGCTGTCAAACTGTTGACTGACACTTGTAGATGGCTGTCGCCAAGGCGATGCGCAAATGATGGCTCGATGAATAACGGAACGGAAGGTAGAAACGCAGGGTGGTCCTGGTATGGCGAAGAAGAAACCATGCTGGTCTCGTCGGCCAGGGAAGAGTAGCTCATGGAGGTGGTTGTAGAATTGTTATATCCGAGGGGCCAGGAGCTGAGAGGAGAAGAATACCCACCATCGTCAATGGAAGGGGAGCTCGAGATCTTGTCCATCATATCGTCCTCGTCCATGCTGTCGTCGCCCTCCGCATCCGCCATATCTGCATCCTCTGCATTGGATCCGCCATTCTGCGACCCATGTGCGCCGTGCTGGTTGTGGTATCCCCCATTCGCAACGGGCTCGATCGCGTCCGAATCGTCGTACTCCGAGTCGTCGGCATTGGCCCAATTGGACGAGGTATCAGGGTGCTGTCGTCTCTCGTTCTCCTCGACCACGCTCCGAATGGCACCTGCCTGGTGCGGCGCGGGCGGTCCAGCTCCAATCGCGGATGGATGTGTGGGTTGTCGGGTGTGGTCTTTCGCAGAGGGCGCGTCCTGATCCTGGAGGTCAATTGTGTCTGTAGAGGTCTCGTTAGCCATTGAGGGTATAATCCGTGATCGCGCCAATACGAACCCGCACGAATGATTTGTGGTCGCGTCATTGTTGGACGTGGGAGGGTCGTGAGTCGCTCGGAAAGTCGTCAGGAGTCTTTGAGGGTTCGGTCGAAGGAATCTTGGTGCGGGACCCCGTCGCGACGTTTGGCGCCGATGTCATGTGCATAGAAGGGTTCGCAGACAGACGAAGAAGTGATCGGATTGCGCAGCGTCGTAAGGTCCAGCGATAATTTTCCTCAGGAGGGTTCGCCTTTGTCGTTTTGGGGCGATGGGCGGTGGTTGGGAAAGAGGGTCGCGATAGAGTCGGGTAATTCGAAAGCCGGGGGGGTCTCTTGACAGCGGGAGCGATAGCCAGATGGACTTTTTTAAATTTTTGTTACAGCGGCACGCACAGCGGACCGCGGAGATCACGATGAAACTTGTTTGGACTGTGAAGCAGCGAATATCGCCAGCGTTTGTCGCTATGTTTTGGTGAAATCAAGAGAGCGTGGTGTTGTTGAAATGGTCGATGCTGTTGGAAGATTGTTGGAGGTGGAGGGTGAAATGTGGAGGGCGGGAGTTGAATGAAACGAGAGATTGACAGGGACAAAAATGTCCCAGGCGGGAATGGCTGACTCCTGAGATTCAACAAGTACACTACAGGTGTGTTTTGCATACAAATGGTACTTCTATGCAATGCAAGACAACACAACGCGACAGCACAACACACGATATCTGTGTATATTATTAGATATTATTGGGGTATTGGGGATGTTATGATATTATTTAGTAAATGGAATTTTGTTGTATTTTATTTCAATTTATTACGTGCATTTATTGCAGAGTACAGCATATTGTAATTTTAGACCACTGTGGTGTAGGAATACTGTACCCTACCGCGACTGCGTAATACGCGTATGCTGTGTGTGGGTTAGAAGTACTATACGAGTACCTTTTCTCTAACTTTTCAAGCGACAGAGACATACAACACTGCTCTGTGCTAGTAGTCAACATCACCACTATGGTGCAATACAGCAAATATATAACAAATATATAACAATATAACCCTAAATGTAAAGAACTAGCATCAATTATCAGTTATGAGCTTTAACTGAATGATCACGAATTCTTATTTAAAACCAGACTTTAGTTACCATTAACAGCGACGACCAGAACTTATAAAAAGTCACCCCCCTTCCCTCGTATAGTATTCCACTTCGCGCCCGCGTACTATTACATTACACCCCTTTTCTCTTTTCTACTTATAATAGTAGTACATACAAACAGAGTACAGTTTTAAATATCTACTTACTAACTTCCTGCTGTACTGTCACTCCTAAACATGCATACTACGCTGCTAGACAGACTCTAATCATCCTTTAATCCTCCTCTAACAACCTCCCAAGTGCTTTCCAAGTGTCTTGTGCTGGTGGCAGCTCCTTGGCTACCTCGACTCTTGGCCACCTTCCACCCAAAAAAGCTTGGTTTAGGGACCGAGAATGGGTAAGCTTTCTCCCCCATCTAATCCCACCATCTAGAACACTTCTCCGCCGAAACCCTATATCTACGATAAATCGTCTAATTGCCTATTTATTGTCTATTTATTATATAGAATCACTAGTTGACATGATCTGAAATCCCAAATCCTTCCAAAAGACCGAGTCATCAACGGCCATTCGCTGGGTCGTGCTCGGCCGGCCAAAAGTCCACACTAGGGTAAACTTTACTGGTGGTAAGATTGCCCCGCGGGTCGGATACCACCAAGTCAGGGCCAGAAGTGGCTAATGCTAATGCTTGAGTGTTGAAGGAAGGACATCTCTTCCTCATCCCGCCTCCACCAATACACACTACCCATCGAACATCAAAGCCTCGACGACCGCGATACCCTCACTCGACACACTCTCCAACGAATACGACGACGCCGACTGTCCCATCCACTGCGGTCAACCCGCCACGTCCTCCCGACTCAATAGCGACAATCCGCGACCTCACATATTGAAACCCTCCCACAACACGCGAAAGACCCTGATTTATGCCCGCCATCAACCTCCACCACCCCAAGCACCGCGGGAGATAGGCTGCGTCAAACAAACGCTGCTGCCAGCAATCATCCGCGCCATGAGATGGCCGACCGCGACCACATAACTGCGGCTCAGACATAATCTTCGTCAACGGTTGCGCCACGACTGTTGCGCCGCGACTTCCTACCCCCACCGCCTCACCATGGAGGTTCGCGCCTTCTGGGACCAGGCCCACCAGCCCACACCTACCTCGTCCTCGTCCACGACGGTGTCGGTGTCGAGTTGCACACCGTTTGTCCTACCATCGAATGGCATCATCGAGTTCAACAGCACTGTAGACGTGCTGACCCAGGTCACCCTCGGTGCCGACGCGCACTTCTACCCCAACTGCACCGGCGCCATAGCCCCAGACGTTACTGTGATCAATGGAAATGTACCGGAGGCAGATACTGCAGAGCGAGACCCGTTTTATGCCTCGTCGCTGTCCGTAATATACGCCCTGGCCTCTACGACAGTGACGGCATATATGCTTGTCATCCTTCTGTGTATCACACCGCGCTCGTTCGTATCGGGCGGGACAGTCGTCCTCGGCAGCCGGGGAGGCTTCACCGGCAGCACTTCTGTGCGAGAAACAGGCGTTGGCATTGGAGGTCGCCCTCTGCTACAAAAAGTGGCAGCCATAAGCGTGGCCATCTCGCTCAGCATCGCTACCGCGAATACCTTCAATATCGCCGAGCAACAATATAATGCCGGATATATGGACGCTGTGATGCTGCAGACAGAGGTGCTTGGCAGCCGCGAACTCAAGGTCATCATGGTCATCTCGGACACCTTCCTCTGGCTGGCACAGGCGCAGACGCTCATCCGTCTTTTCCCCAGGCAAAGGGAGAAGGTCATTATCAAGTGGACAGCCCTAGCTCTCATCACCCTCTCCGTCATCTTCAGCATCCTCGACGACTTCGTCTACGCAGGCTACACCCGCCCCGCCGCCTTCGTCGACGCCATCCCGGCACTCAGCTACCTCTTCCAGATCGCCCTCAGCCTCCTCTACTCCGCCTGGGTCATCTACTACGCGCTCACCAAAAAACAATACGCCTTCTACCACCCCCGCATGCGCAACATGTGCCTCGTAGCACTCATCTCCCTCGTCTCCATCCTCGTCCCCGTCGTCTTCTTCGTCGTCGACATCTCCATGCCTGACGTCGCCAGCTGGGGAGACTACGTCCGCTGGGTCGGCGCCGCAGCCGCCAGCGCGGTAGTCTGGGAATGGGTCGAGCGCATCGAAGCCCTCGAGCGCAACGAGAAGAAAGACGGCGTCCTCGGCCGTGAAGTCTTCGACGGCGACGAAATGCTCGAAGTCACCCCCTCCACCGTCCTCACCACCGACCACCGCGGCGGCGGCGGAGGCGGAGGAGCCGGGGGTGGAGGTAGAGGCGGTGACCGCGACGGCTCTGGCGCAGCAACCAAAGCCTCCGGTGCAGGAGACCGCTGGCCAGGCCTAGGCGCCACAGCCCGTCACCGCATTCCCCACCCCCCTCGTCGACGCGCAACATCCAACCCCATCCCCCCACAAACACCATCCACAACAACAAACCCACAAAACCACCCCACCTGGCCCGCCCGCCCCCAGCCCGCCGCCACACCCGGCCCGCGCACCGACACCGCAAGCGCTGAGAGTACCGTCTACGCCATTCGATACCATCCCATCGGCGATGCGCGCTCCGTGCGCGGTGCCAGCTTCGATGTTGAAGCACAGCATGAAGCGGTCCCTGTGGTCACCGGGAACGAAGATTCCACCTCCGTCTCGACCTCAAAATCCGAAGGTGCTACCAGCGCACCACGGCCACAGCAGCAACAGCCGCCACAAGGAACATGGCGCATCTGGTCCGCGATCGAAGCACTAAACCCCTTCGCGCGCTCCCGCCAGCGTCCACCACCGGAAGTCTCAGCAATGACAGTCCGTCGTCTCCCCCCGCCCTCGCGCCGCCGTCCTGAACCCACAGAAGAGGGAGGAGGGAAGTGGGACTGGGACGTCCTCGGCAAGCTTGAGGATTTCGCGAGTAAGCGCGCCGAGAGGGTTCGGGAGATTAGAGGCGGTGGTGGGGGACCGGAGAAGTTACCGGTTATGCGAATCCCAGCGCCGGCTACGAGGAGGGTTGTCCCGGAGTCGGTGGCCGTGCCGGATGGTGAATCGGAGGCGGTAGCGTCGACGTGGCCGTTGCCTTCGCCGGCGCCGTTACCGCCTGATCCGAATCCGACATCGCCGGTCATAGATCCAGATGTGCAGCCCCCCTCACCAGCTCCGTCGCCTGTGCAGCGCGTGAGAGAGGCGCATGAGCAGGCGATGGCGAGGAATGTTACTATGGGTGGGGGATCTGTTACGAGCGGGGAGAGATCGGCGACGACGACGGTTGATAGATCGTCTACTACGCGGTCGGGGAGTAGTGGAACGGGGGGTTTGCCAGTTTTGAGAATCCCGGCACCGCCTTTGAGGGGGAGTGGGGGGGTGAGTTGAGTAGAGAGCGTCTGCGCGGAGTTTTTTGGTTTGACTTGAGCATGGTTGAATTGGGCGGCGGAGTGTATAACCTATTACTAACTACTATTACTGTGACGAACTTTCCTTTTTGTTCTGTTCTGCTTTTTTGGAAGGCATAGCGCGGCGTTTGGGAAAGGGAAAATCTTGGGGGTGAGGGGATGGGAGATGGGGCGCTCTGGTGGTGATGGGAGAGCGTTGGCGTTTTTGGGGAACCGGGGTGGGTGTGGGGGCATATATATACCACAAGTTACGGACAGATATTATGGAGGGATATATCTATGCTATTATCTATCTTGGCTTTTGTGATTTTGGGGATTCACGTGCTGTTTATCTGAGTTGATCTCTGGCACTGTTTTTGGGTAGATGAGTGATGGTGGTAATGTAGAATGAGAACAGGTTTTGAAATGCAGTTTCTCAGAGTTGAACGCTAATACTGGAGTTTTGTTAGATGGGTGATGATGCAAATGTAGAATGAGATTGGTTCCTGAGAAATGAATCACTCATGATAGTAGCTGTAATGCCAAAAGCTAATAGTTAGCCACGGAGCCGAATAGATGCTAGATTGGTGCCTTTACTCTAACTTGTACGCTAAAATGGCGGGGGAGTATCGTACGGCGGCAGTGACTCCACGAAGGCAATAAAGCCAGCTAATTATTATAAGATGATCCCATATTCACAGATCCCATCTTGCACAACTACGGTTTCAATCACGCACCTCATCCTCAACTAATATGGCATCTCACAGTGCCACAGCGGCTTCAGAGCACATCACCCTCCCCTTCGACCTCCGAACTCACCCTAGAGCGTTATACAAACCAGAGAACACAAAGTTGCTAGAAAACTTATTCCCGGGGACCTATGAGCTATCGACGGATGGCATGTTCATTTACTTCCTCCAGACAGAGATGCCACCGAAGCCGTGGCCAAAATCAGTTGCCGGACTCACCCCTTACTTCGCGCTGAGGATGAGTCGGCAATATACGCCTTGTCTCATTGGATTTCAAGTACCGATGAGAAATAGAGCGATTGCTGAGAGTGTGGTGGAAGGGAGGGATATGGCGGACTGGGAACTGCTGTTTATTATCATCCGGAACTACTTTCGACAGGTAGAGATATCGATTACGGAGGTTATGTACTGGAGCAATTCTGTGGTTGTTATACTTCAGCACAGGGATATTAATATAAGGAAGCTTCCCTGGAAAGTGTCGAATATAGGGGTATTCTACCGCTATGAAGATGAGATGGACAGGCCATCCACGCCTCAATCTCGCTGTGAAACCGACACAAGGCTAGAGAACCAGGTCCTGCTCCAGAGACTAACTCCTGCTAAGGGTCGACGAACTGGCGAATTCCTTTTCTTGGTCGCATCTGATACAGATCTCATAGAGGGAAGCTTCAAGGTCACCTCGTTCCAGCGAGTTGAGGAACAGTGGGTATTCACGATTTGGTTGTACATGGGACAGGATTCGTCAGATACCGTGTCTCCGGTATATGGGACTGCTATTTGGACATCTGATGGGGATGTTCTGGGCTTCGTTCGATACGCCCCAACAGTGGGGTTGATGAAAGATTGGTGCGCGGGGATCGCGGCTGATGAATTTATTGATAGAGAAGGGTTGCTTCACAATTATTGATACAGCTAACTGATAAAAAACTAAATATAACACGGGCATAGCAGAAACAACAACTCCGCACACAGAAGACCGTTTCATTCCCACTTTTTATAATCCGAAAAGTACTCCTCATGCACCCTCTCCGCATACCCCATCAAATTCGGCAGCCCCTGAATTATCGCCTTCGTCTCGGGGTTCCTATATATGTATCATGTTAGAAATCTAAAACTAGTTTACTCATTCCACAGGGCAAAGACTCACGCAGAAGCAGTCAAAGACGAGACTAAAAACCCAAACAAACACGCATCTACATCCGTCGGCCCCTCACCCCCTAATACCCACCCCTCCCCCACCATCCCATCAAGCACCGTCCACGTCTCCAGCCTCAGTGCCGCGATCTCAGCAGGCGAGTAGCGTCCTGTGCCTTGCCCGTGGAGGGTGCGTATTGTTTTGCTATACACGATTTGGCCGATGATCAGGCGGGGGAGGTAGGGGATTGTGGAGAGGGGGCCGATGTCGCGCATGGTGTAGAAATTGGTGATCCAGCGTTCGTGGGCCTGGTGGCGGTTAGTGGGTGTGGGGGCGAGGGGGGAGGGGGGGTGGAAGGCTCACATTTAGGAAGTAGAGTTTATCTTCTAGTAGGGCGCGGATGGCTAGGTCAGTCGCTGCTTGTGCGGGGGATAGGCCTGCATTCAGGTCTGTGATGGTTCCGGATTTGATCAATGATTTTGTGATCAGTGCGGAGTCGCTGAGGAGAGAGGACTGCCCATCGCTCTCTTCTATCCGCACATATGGCAGTTTCCCCTTCGGCGACGCTGAGGGCGTCCCTGCCTGTGTGGTGTATGGTAGGTGAGAAAAGCGAAGGCGCGCTTCGAGCTTGACGACGAAGGGGGACCAGGTGTATGCACCTGGATCGTCGCGGTCGCGGAAGATGGTCAGGGTTGGGGATTTGGAGGGCATGGTTTTGTTTGGGGGGGCTGAAAAGAGGTTTGGGATGGAGGGTGTGGGGTAATGGTTGTTAGAGATGTTCACCTACATTGGATATGACATCGTGGGATATGTTCACTTTATAGACGGAGCTGAGTCGTCAAATACGGAATTCGGCCTGTAGGTATAAACCCGGTTGGCCGATCTGGAATCCTTTGCGCTTGATTTAGAAGGCGGTGAAGGCGACTTGTAAGTCACGGAAACTGGCAAGCTGATTGGCTAAATTGACGTTCATGGATGCGGTAATAAATATTGCTTGCCAGAGGAATAGTACAGTAAACAAATTAGAGATGTCCTATAGTCTAAGATTTTAATTTGTAGGGATTTCTCTTGCAAAGGGTTCATTTTCATTTAATCACATAAAAATTTAGAAACATATTACCAACTATTTGTTTGGGATTCTTATATTAAGGTTGTTTGACCCCCTTTATGACCAGCCAGAACAATCAATTCACGTGACTGTTCATTAAGATTTTAGAACACTGAGCGAAGCCGAACAGGGAGGTGGGGGAGGCCTTGGCGCGTCGGCCGGGAGTCATACTCGCAGTGCGGGGTGGCCAAGTTATCCCAGTGGCCGCTCGGCTGGACCGGATCGCCGAGGTGAAGGATATATATATATATTTCTTGTTTCGTTCGCCTTGAATTATTTATTCTCTAATTTTTCCTCCGTTTAAACCTTGCGCTAAGTGATTTCTTTTGACCAGTTCAGAAATTCTGCAAAGCCTATAACTTTTTGCCTCGGCCCCTGACTTACCCCACCACATCCATAATGGCAACATCAGACCTTCCCCCACAGACCCTGAAGATTGGGGAATACACGTTTACCATCTCCGAAGGAAAAGATGAGGATATCCCTGGCTTCGTCGACGCTTTCGATGCCGCTTTCGCGGATAATTTGCTTTTTAGTACTATGAGTGGGACTGCTGACCGCGCAGTGTTGAGGGAGAAAGATATTGCATTCTGGAAGGGACAGTGGACGATGAGCGGGCGGAAGCACTTCAAGGTTGTTGATGAGGCGAATGGGTAGGGTTATTTTTGTCTCTCACTCCCCAGTTTTATTCGTTTCCGTGATTTCTTCCCTTATCTGGATTCCAATTGCGGGTTTCGACTTTATTTTTGGTGCCCTTGAGACGCGATGTGATAGGTCTAACGTGTGACCAGCAAAATTGCAGCTATTACCCGCTGGTGGTTCCCACACACCCTGACGTCTGAGGAGGTAGCCAAAGCTGAGGAGGCCAAGAACGGCCCCCAGCCGGAGCCTGTGCCAGGGACGAATGCCGGGGCGACGAAGGAGTTCGTGAAGCAGTTAGTTGACTACCGGGATAAGTGGGTGAAGAATGATGATATGTACAGTACGTTTCCCCCCTCAATTGTTGATTTCCGGCCGACCCGTGTTTGCTGTAATAGGGGTATCAGCTAACCGTCTGTGTAGTGATGAACATTCTCGCCGTCGTCCCCGCGTACCAGCGGCTGGGTTTGGGGAAGGCGCTGCTGGTGCCCGTGCTAAAGATGGCCGATAAGGAGGGCAAGAAGACGTACATTGAAGCGTCTGCAGCAGGCGAGAAGCTGTATCGCAGGCTTGGCTGGGTGGAGACTGGAGATACGATTAGCCTTGATTTTACAAAGTATGGTGCGAAGGGGGGGGTTGATGTCAATCTTATGATGAGGGAACCAGGGGCAGGGATTGCGCTATGAGTTGTGACGAGTGGGAGCGATGAGAATAGGGGAAATATGAAGACTGCGTGAATATAGCGAGGAGACAAGTTGGATGGTTATTTACTGCATATATTTATTGTGATAGACAGTCTTATAAAATGAGATTATTAGCAGCCCCCTATATTCACCACGTTTGTCAGAGTTTCATAGCCACCAGCCCACTAATTAAGTTCCTCATGGTAGATTGATAGAATTTACGAAAAAGAAAAAATGAGGTCCTATCTCACACATAGACTATTATGAAATCGTTAAAATGCCGTTAAATGGTGTCGTTAAGATGAAACTGGGTGCGAAGCTTGATCTCTTAGTCGGCATATTGATGTCTTAGGTGGGATGCTCGAAACAGAGGATTTAGTTAGAACGTTTCTTCGTTACCGCTGGGCCGGTTGGCTCTCCCCGCTCTCGCTTCCCGTCGACATCCTTAGCAATGTCGAATTGTCTCCATATGCTACTACTCGGTGGTAATAAGTCTTCACCTATACCGTGATATTAGCGACGAGCTATGGTAAGTACTAGCTCAGAAAAGTGTTTCGTACCTGGGTTTCCGTCTTGTTAGTCATAAACGTTGCTATCTCGCTCCAATCTGTTCCAAAGTGCCGCAATAAAGCAGGGAAAATGCTCTGCTCCTGCAGACTCCAATAGCTACTCGTGGGATTCGGATCGGTGTTACGAAAGTCCTTGGAGGGGGGTGTAATCGAAGTTTTAATACGAACACGGCGAAATAAAGCCATTTCTTCATCGCCGTCGTCGATAGTTCTCGTCCTCTTCAGCCCAGTTGGCCCTATTTGCTCCCGCTCGACTTCGCCGGAAGAGAGGGTGTGATCCGTCGTCGAAAAGCTAGATAAAGGTTTAGGCGATATATTAGAGACAAAAGAGTGTCTATAAATCATTTTGCACTTGTGACATTCAATGTCCTTGTCCGTTGCAGAATCGCCTTTTAGGGGTTCGCGGCATTTTGGACAATACCAAGTCGAGCGGTAGGTAGAATCGAAAACCAGGCTCATTGCCACATACTGTCCAGGATAGAAGCACGTTTCCCAAGCCGAGCCAAGATTCACATCTCTATTTGATGCTACATCTGCAATGGCGAATTCGCCCCTTCCGATTTTTGCTGCGCCTGTTCCGATGTTCTTAAAATTGTCTTGGAGAACATAGGTAAAAGACTAGACATATTATCTTAGACAAACACTAGCAGACTGAAATATGGTATAAACGAACCTCTACTGATGTGATGAATTCTAGGAAAAATGGCATTTCCCTTCCTAAAGCGTCAATTAAATACACTGGCTGCTGACGCTCAATCTGCCCGGGTATTCTAGTAACAATGCTCTGGATATTAAGGACGACCTGGAAGATCCGCACGTTGGTTCTCCTATTACTAAGTTAGAACATAAAGAATATAAATCATCTGTTATAAAAACGCACAGGGTTTCTGATGTCATCTCTAGTAACTCTCTCCCCTGCCGTAAGCCACTAAAGATAGATTAGCTGGTGTTGCAAAGAAGCACAAGGAGCCCACCTACCTCGAAACATGCTCTAGAACGAGAGATAATCTCTGCATGCACCCAGAATGCAAGTCCTGTACCTTGCCTATTAACGTGCGATGGTTACCTTCATTCCTCGTGCTACTGATTCTCGTCGCACCCCTAAAATATTAGAACCTTGGCTAGCATAAACATACAAGCAACTCACATTTGCACTGCCATTAATAGCATTTCGATACTCTCGGTATGAGCCATCAAATCAGTCTTGAATCTTACTAAGTCCTCCTTCTGGCATAACGCCCATTTGACCTTCCTCCATGCATCCTTGATTGTCCTACCACTTCCTCCTGCCCTTAAACTCGGCTGATACTTCGTTATCTTCTCCAAAAATCCATCTATTGTCCTCTGGCACTGTGACGCTGCCTGCCGCAATGCGATAACCTCTGAGTGCTGCATATCATCTAGTTCGAGTCGTTTTACACGGAGGAGAGCAGTCTCAAGCGTATAAAGCTGTGATATAAGAGTCTGGTACTCGGTCGAGGAGTTCCCGCTTTCGCGCAAAGCACCAACTACTGTGGATACAAGCTCGACGGCTGCGATAAAATCGCCTGTAGAGAAGCCGAATCCGACAGACATGGCAGTTGGCGGCAGGTCAGGATACTGAAGTAGTTTTGCGATTGTAAAGGTCTGTTGTCGGTGAGGCTGTGCGAAGTTCCCTACACGAGGCTGGCTGATGGCCTTTGTCAGGCATTAAAGATCATTTTCACGCCTCACCACCCCCAGCCACAGTTTGCATGCAGCTTCACTTTGTTTAATTGGACAAGTGCCAGTTATGTAAGTTTCCAAGCGATTGACCATCTAACATCTCCATTTATGGTAAAAATGTACGTTTACATCTTTGAACCATGTGCGCTGTCGTATTATTGACTAGTACAACTGCTAAGCTATTATATTAAATATTATACGAAATATTATTTGGCACGAGGAAGTAGAATCAATAATTGAGCAAAATGCTTATATCTAATAATGTTATTGATATGGGTCGGATCCTAACGTATTTTTGCCGTGGATCCCTCAACTACTATTTGTATACCGTCTACCCATCGCATCTGAGCGAATGCCATAAATTCTCATAAACATACTGTAGTAATGACTAACACATCCGTTTTTATTCCACCTTGTTCTCCTTGCCATCTCCCTTGGGCTTGACATGTTTCCGCACAGTCGCCACCATCTTGCTGAACCAGAAGATGCTCAGAGACATGACTACCGTGTGGGTGCACATGAAGGCGACAGCGACCCACCATGGAGCGCGGTGCTCAAGCGCCAGAGGTGACTCCGAGAGGGAGTAGTCGTATAGCGTGAATGACGGTCTATCTGCTTGAACCGCAGTAAACACGTCGCCGAAGAAGGTGAAGGTCATGTAGGAACCCCAGAGCAGGCGACAGGAGGCAAAGGTGACCATGAGCACGATGCCGTTGACCATCTGGATCTTAGACCCAGCCAGACCCATCTTGCCGAGGAACCAATGGATGTTTACAAATGGCGTTGATAGCTCTACCAGGCCGTACTGGATGCCATAGTATGGACCGAAAGGCCGCTGTGGGGACAATAATGTATTAGCATGTGATAACACGAGGAAGCCAAGGAAAGGAAAGAGCGAAGACCACGCACGAATCCCAAAATGGAGATGCAGAACCCGACAACAGCGTGAAGCAGGTCCAAAGCACCTAGTGTGCTGGCGTTGGAAGCGCAAGTACCCAGGTCCCACATAAAGTAACCGGCGGTGAGAGCATGCACGAGCCCGCCGGCACCCGTGTATCCCCATATCCGGTCCTCCCAGGTGGCATTGGCACGTTCCTGGTCAGCCAGGATCACGTATGTCAAGGCGATGGAGAGAAAAGTCGAATTTACAAAGGATGTGACGTGCATGTCCCATTGAAGCTGTGTCCGCCGGGGTAGGCCACGGTATGTGGCTGGAAACAGACGCGCAGACAGGAACGGTGCTAACACGGAGTTGACGGTCGTGTAGAATACGAAACCGAAGAGCACCTCGTGCGCGTGGAGCGGGAGAGTGTTGAGGTGTAGTAGTTCGCACATAGGCTCGAGGGCTGTGCGAAGCCATAGCGGCGGAGCGAAAGGGTCTAACATCGCGTTCTGTATAGTGTTTCTGTTGTTGTAAGAATAAAGATGTGAAGGCTGGGAGATTAGGTTTCCCGTCCAGCCACGATCGTCGATTTAGGGATTTGCGACAGGGGTAGTTGACTGGTAAAAGCCTAACTGAACTTCATTTACGCGCTAAATTTTGTTGAAAACCCCTGGATCAGGGGCCGCAATCTGTTATCATTGATTGTTTGAATATGGGGTTTCACAAAAGAACAAAGCACGTGATCCAGGCTATACTATGACCGAGACCCCTACAAAGAGGTTGTGATCACCTCCCAAGGAATACTCGTCATATATCTCTAAAGGCCTATACTTTCTTCTCCGCCCAGAGTTGGAGATTACATGTAGTGTCAGATTCCTAGTCTCATTAGCGACGCTGTTGATCGGAAGTTTCGATAGCTAATACTGAGCCATGATAGTCGGTGAATGAATTATCACGACACCGAATTCGTTGTTGCATCCAATGGACCAAGCCGTTGTTTTCCCTTTAAGGTCGAGGCTGTCAGACGGAGAGTTATTATGCCTGTCTGCCGCCAAGAATGTGGATCAAAGATCCCGACGCAACCCCGCTTCTACTGTCACGGAAGAATGACAGTTGTACAAAAAATTGAAACGACTCTGTTGAGCTATAAATCACCTTTATTCTTGTCCAGGCCATAAAGGTGTACTACCGCCGTTGTCGCCGATTATCGTGACTGCGTTGGCTCTTCATAATTTCTCAGGTGCTACATCAGACTCCGCTCTAACGACGCCGACTCCGCTGGCTGGAACCTACTCCGCATTTTGTATACAGGCAATTTCCTTACAACATGGTGTCTCTTCAAGCTGGTCACGATACTAGACCTCCGGCCGATGCATGTAAGATCCACTTTCCCGCATATATTTCATGATATAGAATGGTCAACGTGCATTGCAAAATATGGATGGGTATCTCTCCCAATTCCGAGAATATCATACCATTATTTATCATTGGCACCGGGGGCGGGCTGAACTAAGTATATTAAGAGAGTATCTTCGATTTTGTTTTACTCGCAATCGAATACTGATATGTCAATCAATTTCAGACGAGCATATGATAACTACGTTGTTGCCCATGGACCCAGACCTTGAGATCGAACAACAGACTAGTCAGACCTGGCAGATACAGGACTGGAAGAAACTGGAAAAGAGAGTATATTGGCCAACCTTCGAATGTGGTGGATCAACATGGTGCGTCATAAATATTACATCCTGATTTGAGCTATGATCATTTATCTAACTATGCACAGGCGAGTACTAATGTATCCGTCGGGAAACAATGTGGAATTCGTGTCGATGTATCTTGAAGCTGGGCCCAAAATAGACAAAGAAGAAGACGATTGGTATGCCTGTGCCGAGTTTGCAATAGTCCTGTGGAACCCGAGCCAGCCATCGAAATATGTTTCAAATGGTAAGCCTCTTCCCATGGCTCGCTATGACAAGTTTCATTTGCCTGACGCATATCCAGTTGCCAAGCACCGTTTCCACACGGCGGAAAAAGATTGGGGGTTTACAAGATTCTCACAACTGAAGAGTCTATTTGGGGAGCCCGGGGGAGACCCCGAGTCGTTCCTCCTGCAGAACGGAGAAGCCAACATTACGGCCTATGTCCGCGTCTACAAGGACCCTACTGGGGTATTGTGGGAAAATTTCTTGAAGTACGTGCACTGTAATGTTACCAGAATCGTTCTGACTTAATATCTAGCTATGACTCAAAGAAGGCGACTGGAATGGTTGGCTTAAGAAACCAGGGCTCAACCGGCTATCTCAATGTGGTTTTGCAAGCGCTATACTTCATAACTGCCATCCGCAAGGTATACTTTATCACATAATATGATCTTTCTTGGGAACTAAACAATATAACTAGGTTGTGTATGAGATACCAACACGGGAGGGTGCAACGACCGACGTGGCGTGGGCACTTCAGCGTCTGTTCTACTCTTTACAGACAAGTGAGACGTTTGCTACGACGAAAGAACTCACCAATTCATTTGGCTGGAGCCCAATGATGGTCTTTCAACAGCAAGATGTTGTAGAGATGCTTCAAATACTAATATCTCAGCTCATGACAAGGGCAGAAGGGACCCGATCAGAAGACTTGCTGCTAGATCTATTCATAGGCAGGCAACGGTTTTTAACATCTAGCGCCAACGATGACCGTGTGACTTCCCGATCTGAAGATCTTTATATTCTATCATTGAACATCCATGGCCAGCGGACTCTCCAAGAAAGCTTAGCAGAATATGTGAAAGTTGACACATTTAATGCAGGAGCGCAAGATGGACCCCAAGAGATGAAACGCGGCATGATTGTCGACAAGTTCCCACCCATTCTTCATCTCCAGTTAAAGCGATTCCAGTACGATATCAGCGAAGATGCCATGGTAAAACTTGACGACTTCTTCGAGTTTCCAGACGAGATAGACCTCAGTCCGTACCTTGCTGCCAATGCCGACCGATCGGAACCATGGACATATGTTATCTATGGTGTTGTTGCACACAGTGGTGGAATAGCCGGAGGGCAGTACAGTGCGTTCTTGCGACCGGCCAAAGATGGCCAGTTTTACAAGTTTGATGATGAGAGGGTTACAAAAGCGACATTGAAAGAGGCAATCCACAATAACTTCGGAACAGAAGATGGACAGCCATCTAAGAAGCCTACCGCATACTTGCTGATATATATTCGGAAGTCGAGGTTAGGTGACCTGCTTGGAAATTTCACAAAGGATGACGTGCCACAACGTATCAGTATGGAGCATCTGAAGCTTTGAGATCGGAAGATGCTAACTGAGACGAAGTGCAAGAACTGACCATAGAAAGCGCGGAAAAGGCCCGTAAAGCAGAAGAAGAAGAAAAACGGCAGCTCTACGTGGAAATCAGCCTCATTTCAGATGAGACATTTCAACACCACCGCGGCCTCGACTTGTCGACCACCATCTCAAGCCCAACTGACCTTGCTTCTCCCAAGGCGTATAGTATTCTTGGTGCCGCGACGCTTGCCGAGTTTATCTTGAAGATTGCCGCAGAGAAAGGATTGAAGTCTAAGAAGATCCGATTCTGGTTGATGGCGAACCGTCAAAATAAGACGATTAGGCCGCAGTACCCTCTCGAAAACCACACTGAGACTTTTGACCAGATCATAAAGAAACAGAATATCAACGATCGTAAAATTCGCTTGTATGCCGAGGAAATGGAACCGGAGAAATCCATTTGGCCTCTGAGAGAGGGTTTGAATGGCGAAATTTTACTATTCCTGAAGCACTATAATCCACTGCAGGAACAGGTACTAGAAGAGCCGATGAGAGGGGTCTGCCATATCTACGTCCGCAAGAATGACAAAGCTAGCGAACTGTCTGCGCGCATTAATAGGATAATGAATTGGCCGGCCGCGGTGCAAATGATACTATTCGAGGTATTTGTTTGAATCCAAATGCAACGTCGAAATGCTAATATGCGTTTAATAGGAAATAAAACCAGGGATGACCACGATGATGGATCCCTCTGAAACCTTCCAAGGCTTGGAACTTCAGGACGGGGATATCGTTCGGTTCCAGAGGACTACTGAGTCATTGATACTGTCTTCATCACTGGCCGACAATGTGGCTGAGATCCGTATTTAAGTACAGGCCGCTGCATTTTACCGTTCGATTATTATATTTCATATAACACGGGTTTAAATGTTATGTAACCTCTATATACTACTCACTGATTGAAGATACACCGAAGCCGCTCTCAATGCTACGCACCCTCTAATTGACAAAAAGTCCCCTAAAATCTAAGCGCAGCACTTCCGCAAGAAGAAGAACGTGAAGAAGTATGGCCTTGATCTGATTTACGCTTGAGATCTGCTGCTAACCTGTCTGTTTCCTTCAATTGTTTCCCCATACCCCGTGGAAACCAAAACCAGCAACAAGTGGCATCCTATGTAAAGGATTAGTAGGTAATACGTAATACGGGGTGCTGGAATGGACACTTACTCGGCGCGTGCAATCTCCTTCATGTTCTTTGCGTCAATTACAACTAGAACACTTTGTTTGCGATTGGCATCAAGTGCCATAGTTAGGAGAACACCGTCATCCTCGCATGTACCTTTTGGGTTGGCAACAAAGACTGGCTCGGAGGGCAGATGGGGTGTGCGGGGCTTCCAGATAGTTGTCCGTCTTGTGTGTGTATCAACTTTTACGAGGGAATCGGTGAAGAATCCTCGCTCCTTGATGTGGATCCCATAACTAAAGAAGTCAAGGTTAGCAATGGCCCTAAAAGAAAATTAAATAATTTCACTTACGCATAACGGTAGGGCTTTCCATGGTACGCTTGGTTGAGGCGAGGTAGCTCGATGTTCCCAGACTTGAAGTCCAATTCAAAGTCGGTAACAGCTGGGCGGGTGATCAACGTGCCATTTGCTAGAGTTCCATGTGCGTAATCTTGAAGCCTGAAGCGGCGGAAGGTACCTGCAAGGTCATGAGGCGCAGTGGCGTTGTGATGACCAACATATGTACGAAGATTCTTGATCCGAGCGGCTTCAAGGAACGCGTTGGTCTTCATGACAGGAAGGTCAATGACGATAGACCCATCACTATCCTCAAACGAGTTGATCTATATTCAGTGAGCCATTATCTTTGCCATTGCAGTGATGAATGCGATTTACCTCGTGGAATGCAAAAAATGTTTCCGAAGTGTATTTTGCTACAACTCCACCTTTGACTTTGTCGATAACGTCTAGAATAATATTAGCTGGAAATTAGAATAGGATTTCTGTTTTGGACTCACAAAACAGTGTTTTCCGTTCTGGGTCCCAATCTTTTATGTTGTCCAAGACGTTGTAGTAAGGCTTTGATGTAACTTTTCCAAAGTCGGATTGCCAGACAATGAGAATGACATAGTTTGCGGTGCTGAACATGGAGTGGATATATGCCGCCGGAGCATCGGTGATAGTTGCCAAGATGTTACCCTTCCCCGAGGAATTGATTTCAAATACGTTATACTCAGGAGGCGTCACCTCGGTATTCAACATGTAGTTGTAAAGCTCGCCAGACTTGCCACTAAAAGGGTTAAAGTTAACAAGGGCTGTTTATTAGGTGGCGCCAAGATACGAGTTAGTACATACTGAGCAGGATGCGCACAGGTCTTATCGCCTGTGATGTTGGTGCTTGTTGCTTGGTAAGTAAACAGTTCAATAGGCTCGAGAGAGACAGGATCTAGTTGCTGGAGAGTACTACCCAGGGGTTAACATCGAAATACTCAAAAAAAGGCCAAGTGCGATGCTTACTTTCCATCTGTGGTCTTAACCAGTGTCACAAATGGCCCGTGTTCAGTCCCTGATACGTTTCTATCCAACCCTGGGAAATTGGTAATGAAAGATACGGTGACACTGTCAGTGCTGGCATCGCCGACAGGGTTAACCCCATCGCGGTAAGTAGCTATAGCCAGAAGTTAGGCTCGATACTTTACGAGTATAAAAGCAGCACGTACTCTGAAAGGCACCAAAGATAACTTTGCATGGATCGCCCCCGAAAGATCCACCGGGAAAGAGTCCCGTTTCCCTGACAACTAAGCAAGTTAGGTCTGAAGCTCTTGGAATTTTGGAACAGACTTACAGTCTTGGAGTTCGTCAGATGCATTGCGGCTATGATAACTGACTTTGCCATCTGAAACCTCAAAACGATGGTTTCGACTGAACCCATCAAACCAATGTTCTGCCGTGTAGTTTCCATTATCCCATGTGGCTGCTGCCCCACGATACAACGACCCGCTATGGTATGTAAGCTATAAAATCAATTTTAAAAATGGTGCAGAACGTACGAGACCCAGCGAGGAATCTAATAGATGTTAGTATCTTTAGTATGTTCTTACAGAAACAAAATGATTGAACCTTACCTTTCCTTTAACCTTCAGGTTGACCGACTGCCTTATTTCTGGCGTTCCAAAAAATCCAAGGGTGAAGGGGTTTGCTGGCGAGTGTTGATGTAGATCAACTGCAGTGCCACTTATTCCCAAGGCAATGGAGGACAATATCAGGAAGGTAGATGTAACCATGATGGCGGGTGCAACGATGATACTAGATATCCGTGGTTCAAGAAAGGGCAGTGGAAACCAATTGAGCAACTGATTGTGGCGACTAAAAAAATACTGGGAATTGCCTTCACATTTATATGTATCGGGGGACTTCCCCAATTTGAAGCCCACTCCGTATAATACTAGACGTTGGCTTGAATGATGCCTCTGGTCTCATATTGACCTGACCGCCTTTGTCATTAAGCTGTCGCATAATGATTCTCAAAACGTATGTGAACTGCGTTATTGTGATGGCGGAGTAGTAAGACCTATTGTTAATCAAGTAATTTACCAAGTCATAGTTTCCTTTTAGAAGCCAAGGCGTTTTATGGTTTGGTTGTTTATACGGCTGGGGTGGAAAGCGTTAGTGTGCTAGGCCCGATTAGGGAAGTTACCATTCTGTCAACGAAGATCGGCTGGTAAGCGCGCAGGATCCAACGAATTGAAAGATTCCAGCTAAGCCACGAAGGGTCAAGTTGCTCCGCTGGGGAAGGGATGATTCACAACACATCAACACAGCCTTCCGTCGCCAAGAAAATATTAAGAATCAACATCATCCCGACCATGCACTAGACGCGCGTAATGGCTCTCCTTGAGTACTAGACGGGTACTCTGAGCCAAAATAATGACCAGCCTCAATTCTGATCTAACGTCACAAATACCGGAGTTTCCTTTCGTCTGGGATTAGCGCACAGACAAGGTGTCTCGATGTTACGCAAGCTTACGAATGGCCAGGCTCCCATTTGAAGATATAACGGATGGTGAATCAAGTCTTAAAGTAGTAACATACCAACCTCCTGTCTGTCACTGGTAATATCCGAATATAAGCCGGGTACCATTCGGCACCACGATGTCCTCCAGCGCCAGAGCTGCTACCAAAGGAAAGGAGACGCGGATTCGGAAATCACTTGGGAAGTCCCAGCGGGCATGCTCAGCTTGCCTGAAAAAGCACACAAAGGTAGTTATAACCAGCCGCCGGAATCCACGGCGAAATCTATCATACTAGCGGTGCGTTCCACTCAAATTTCATGCTTATGCTAAGTACCAGCGTTTAGTGCGATGAATCCCGCCCCCAGTGTTTAAAATGCATCAAGTACTCGCGGGTATGTACTTACGGCGAAACGGATCCTTCGAAAGAATGGCAGCGGAATATTCTTACTTTTAATACGCGCGATCTTTCGGGTGAATCGAGCAAAAAGGCTTCCGAGAAATCAAAACATGGTACTCACTCAACCACTGACAGCGATTCTTCGGAAGCTACAACAGTCAGTAGACGACAAGAAACATCCTGTGTACCTCGTGGCGTCCCTGCGCTGGCTGGAGAAGGATACAGTGGACGGGATGTTCAAGCCTTGTCTCATTTTGCCGCTGTAACTGCCGGAGACCTTATTGGCGGCGAGCGGATTTGGACCCAAGAGGGCATACAGCTCGCATTCACAGTATGAAATTGTGTGTTCCAGTATAATATGACAGCTAACACTAATAATAGAATGATTTCCTCATGCACGCCATCCTTATGACAGGTACTTCACATCTTCAACGCCTCAACCCAGAAACCCATCAGGATTATAACGCCCTATCAACCAAGCACCTCCACCACTCCCTTCGCGCCTTTCGGATTGCACTCAGCAGCCCCACCTACGTGGCGAACAATTTCGAAGCCGTTGTAGCCACCACCATGCTCTTCATGATGCAGGCGTACAACAACCCAATTTTCGATCCAGAGAACCCCAGCGTCGATGCCTTGCTCCAACACTGCAGCGGACTCTTTGATATCATTCGGTTCCATCCTAACCAGGCACCCTTTACCATTTTTCAGCCAATTTGCTTGCCCAGACTCGTTCGTGCTGCAATGCCAGACTCTGGCCCGGCTCGTGGCCTGGTCGAAATGATTGAGAGTCATGCTCTGGACTATGGCATTCCAGATCCTAATGGAAAGTTTTACATGGGGGTTATTAAAAGCTTAGCGCCTGTTATAGACGCTGTGATATCGCGGCCACCATTTGGAGGGGCACCGCCAAACGCACTGCTGCTCTACTTTGTTCGTTGGCTCGCATTTCTACCCACCGAGTTTGTCATGCTAGTCAACTCTTACGATCCGAAGGCCCTGATTATCATGGCCCATTATTATGCGGTAGTGGCATTTGTCTTGTCGAATTGGAAGAACGGGTGGTGGTGGCTGCGAGATCGGCCGGAGTATATGATTAAGAATATAGCGGCGTTTGTGGATTCTCGTGGATGGGGAGTTTGGATGAAATGGCCATTACTGTTGCTACAATTTTGCCAAAAGAGCGATGGAAGCTTGGGGCAATGGTCCTCTTTGAGCAAGACCCATTCTGATGATACTGGTGCGGCTGAAACGGAGATGGGAATATTGGCTACGGTGGAGAGGCACGCGAGAAAGATCGCGGCTGAGGAGTGATCATATACGCCTTTCCGTTGCATCCCACACACATTTCATGATCACTTATCCGTATGGATTTGAATATATAAACACCGAAATAAAGAGATGGTAAAGGAGCTAATCTAGATGTTAGAGTAACAAGATCAGAGCTGGTGCTCAAATCCAGAGATACGAAAGGATCTAGAGAAAAGGTGTTGGCATATAAATAGGTCGCGTGGTCTAATGGTTATGACGTTTCGCTCACAAAGTATCATAAAATATGATATCCGAAAAGGTTCCGAGTTCGATCCTCGGCGTGACCTCGAAATAAATCTTTTGGCAACATGAATATCAGAAACAACTACAGTGCTTCCGATAGAGAGACTAACGTACAGAGACTCTATCGTGGTGGTGTCCAGAAACGTGAGAGCAGAGTAGGAATTAAATAACAAGATTTATATCAAATATATTTTTACATCTAATTTACCGTATAAACGTGTGTACCTTTTTGCTTTGAGCGAATTGAACTCCTGGTCTAACTGTAAACGAATCGAATAGGACGATCTGACGACGACGAGCATTTCAACAATCCCATATTAAGGTCAGCTATGTGTTCCTGATGTTACATGATAAAGGATCGCGGGTCGACCCGACTTACCCCACCATGTAAGACCTACTATCACAATGAACCAAACACCGATGGAACCATCCCGACCCCCCATTAAGGAAGGTAGAAATGGTATTCCTTTGGCATTGAGACATAGCGTGAGCCCCTACAGCTAGTTGTCCGTCCCGGCATTTGGGAATGTCTTCCGGGCCTCCGGGTTATAACGAGTCTATCGTCACCAATAATATGCTTTATCCTCAGCTTACGACCCTGACTATATAAGAATCAGCTCTGTCCGCACGCCTGCATCACACAATCATCAGGAGTGAAAACAGCAATATCCCCTATAAACAGCAACAATGGCACATCCCCCCTTCAACCCACCTCTCACCCTCACAACTCCATCCCATACCCTCATCCTCAGCGAAGGAACCCCCGCCGACATCCCCTCATTATGCACCATCTGCTATGACGCCTACGCTACCGACCCCATGCTCCACGCCACCTACGGCACCGCCTCTCCCGCCGCCATCATCGCCTCCAACGTCAAAAGATGGGAACTCGACTGGCCGCGCCCCAGCCGGCACGTTTACAAAGCCGTCGACGCAGCTACTGGGTACTATACCACATAAGCCCCAGTCCCCCATCTCCCGGTGAGAGAAAGTGGCTAAAATAGACCCAGCGAGATCGTCGCGGTCGCAAAATGGGTCTTCCCGCATACGCCAACCCCGCCGCCTGAAGCGTTGGCAAAGGTCGGGTTTCCAGAGGGCGTGAATATGGCGCTTCTAGGGGCGTTTTTTGGGAGGTCGCTTGAGAAGCGCGAGAGGTGGATGGAGTGGGAGGATATGTACCGTGCGTCTTTATTCACCATCGAAGGAAGTTTAGGGGAGATTTTACGGAGAGGGCGAAGGAGATAGTGCTGACGCTCTAAGTAGAAATGAACGTCCTCGCCGTTCTACCAGCATATCAGCGCCTGGGGATCGGACAGGCGATGCTGGCGTCTGTGCTGAAGCTGGTGGATGAGGAGGGGCGGAGAGTGTTTGTCGAGGCGACTCCCGAGGGGGGGAGCTTATACCGGAAGTTCGGGTGGGTGGAGTGCGATGAGCGTCTGAGGTTTGATTTGGCAGAGTTTAAGGCGGGGCAGGGCGTGCTGGAGACGACGCTGTTTTTGATGCGGGAGCCAGGTGCGGGGGGGCCGGGGATGTGATGTGAAGATCGGGGATGGCCTGGATGACGCCATATAGAGGCGCATATATAGTGGGCAGCTATTTGATAAAACTTCTAATTTAAGCTCTGGGCACGTACGGTGGAATAAGAAACCATGGTAGGATCTAAAATCATGTACATTTTTATCGCTGCTGCCAAAAAAAGTCAGCGTAGTCTATGTTGTTGTATCTAGTCAATATCCATCCCATCCACCGTCGTCTACAACAGCGGGTTCGGCCTGTACTCTGGGGCCGCATCGGTCACGCCCTTCTTCGCGCCCTTCTCCTCGTCCTCTAACGGGAGGTGCTCTCCATCCTCGAGCTCACTGATGTACTTTTCCGCCTCCAGCGCTGCGATGCATCCACTTCCCGCGCTCGTAATGGCCTGTCTGTAGCGCTTATCCTGGACGTCACCAGCCGCGAACACGCCAACCTTGTTGGTATAACTCGTTCCTGGCTTGGTCACTAGGTAACCCTCCGCATCCGTCTCGAGCTGTCCCTTGATCAGCGCAGTCGCTGGGTCGTGGCCAACAGCGTAGAAAAGTCCGTTCGCCTCCATCTTCTCCTCCTTGCCAGTCACCACGTTCTTGACAATCATATGCGACATCAGTCCACGGTCATCACCAGTCACCTCACCACCAACGCTGTTAAAGCGCACAGTAACCTTCTTGTTTGACAACAGCCTCTTCGCCATTGTCTTGCTCGCGCGCAGGTAGTCCTTGCGAACCAGCACGGTAACATGGCTACCGTACTTGGTCAGGAAGAGCGCCTCCTCAGCAGCCGAATCTCCACCGCCAATCACGACCAGCGGCTTGTTGCGGAAGATAGGCACGGCACCATCGCACACTGCGCATGCCGAGATACCGTTCTGCCAGTACTTGTCCTCTCCAGGGAGATCGAGACGGCGCGCTGACGCACCGGTTGCGATGATCAGGGCGTCGGCGGTATGGGGCTCGGCGTCCTCTGCGTATTCGAGCCAGTATTTGAATGGGCGCGAAGAGAGGTCGACCTTGGCGACGGTTTCGGAGACGACTTCTGTGCCGAAGCGCTCGGATTGCTTGCGCATGTCCTCCTGCGATCGATAGGTTAGCTTATATCCTGGTACAACGAGGGGTAGGGGACCACGAACCATCAATGCCATGCCGCCAATACCGTTAGGGAAACCGGGAAAGTTCTCGACATCGGTAGTGGTGGTAAGCTGGCCTCCAGCAGCAATACCGTTCGCCATCATACCCTCATACAGCACGGGCTTGAGCTCCGCGCGCGCGAGGTAGATAGCCGCTGTGTGAGCGGCGGGGCCGGAGCCGATGATGACGACCTTGCTGTGCATCGTTCGCGAGCGAGCGAAGACGGGCGCGGGCGCGGCGGTGGAGTTCTGTTTCGTGAGGGAAGCTGCGGCGACGAGAGGGAGTCCCGAGCTACTTCTGAGGAGATTGGCGGAGCGGCGGAAGGCGGAGGAAAACAGTTTGGCTGATTTTTCGTGGGTGAGGAGGTTTTGAGGCGGGGTTCGGCGATGTGTCGAGATCGTGAGGTGGGTGGTGGTGGTGGTGGTGGTTGGGGGGGGGGAGGAAAGTTTTTGGTGGGGGTTAGAGGTCAATTAGTGAGGTCACTTGGTGATTTGACGAGAAGTAAAAGTAGAGCGCGTTGGCGGGTAACTTATAGAAAGTATGGGTAAGGCTGGTTTATAATAATTTATCTGGGCAACTCTATGTGGAAACAAACAGTCGCGAAACCGGCGGGTACTTTTCGAGCGTCTCGGCCTTTGACACGTGACACATTTTCCATTGTGCTGACATACCAGCTTTGATAAAATTGTCCATCGAATTCTCGAATGCGGTTTTGCAAATGCCGCGGCATCTGATAATTTGAAATACTGAGTCTAGCCTCCAAACTCGGGAATTGCGCAGCTTTATAGCGTGTATTATTTTAATTTTAATATCCGAGCACAGCTACTTGACAAATCCAGCTATTTACACGTCTCTCCGACAAATACTCTTTTCCTCATATACTCGTAACATGCCAGGAAGTGTTTTCATACCCCAGGGTACCCCTCAGTGCTTTCCCTTCTCGCCAGACCCATCGACCAGCATAAGCTGATGCACCGCTATTAGACCTCGGCTTCTGGTTATTATACAGTAGATTGTATTTCCAACTCCGACCCAAGAACGCCCAAAGAACCTTAAAACTCCGAATAATAACACTGAGCTTATCAGACCAGTATTATCGCCGCCAATATCGCTCCAGCCAGGCTCATCATCAGACCGCTTTGTCGGTGTACTGCTCCACCATCCGCAACAATGTTATCGAATGGGCTCCCTCCACCTGAGAATCTATTGGCGTCGATTTGTTGCTGCTCTCTTGATCGGCCAGGCTCGCCCTGCTTATTCGAATTTGTAGTCTGTGGCGCCTGTACCTCGGAGGTTGTTGACTCTGGTGTTGGCTCCGGTGTCGACTGTGGTGTGGACACTGTCGTTGACTCTGATGTTGATTCTGATGTTGGATCGGGATCGCCAATTCCAAGAACCGAGGACTTTGGTGCCTGAGACGTAGTAGTAGTCGGTTCCTCGACAGTTGTACTTTGCGGAGGTTCTTGCGACGTCGTTACTGGCGCAGGTGTATCCGTCGGCTTTGTAGCAACTTCAGTCGGTGCCGCTGACTGCGTTGGCACCTCGACTCCGTTACAGACGGATGCGATGAGCATGTTCTGGAAGATACGGCCAAGGAGCGTGCGACTGTCAACTATGACACCAGGACAGACGGTATTGAGGGTGCTGGATATGCTCTCGAGCGATGCAACGCATCCTACAGAACATGCGCCGCCGGCCTGAAAATCTCGTGCGCTGCAGCCCTCAATCGGGCGGTTGTATATCGTTCGACATTCACCAGTGATTCCAAACGGTAGTGCTTGAAAATTGCCTCCCAGAGATATGGAAGACGCGGCCTGCGCAGTTGTGGCGAGAAAAAGAAGAGAGAGGCCGGTGGGGGAGAGAGGAGAAATCATGTTGCGCCACGCGCTGATCAACAGCGCTGTGAGAAGTGAAGTGAGGCCAAGAGGAAAGATAGTCAAGAGCAATGAACTTGGTCCCGACGGCGAGCACAGGTCGCTTGCTGACAAGCTTGATTTTAGCGGGCGTTACCAGATGGGATGATGATGGTGGTGTTCGTCGCAGGGGTTGTCGGTTGTTGCAGTATCTTGAGACAGTTGATGTTTGAGGGTGCCTTCTGGCTCACAATTTGTGAGACAGTTGAAGTCAGGAATGAGCCCCTGCCGCCGTTGAACCGGTGCGTTCTTGCGATAAATCGCACCAGTAGTACTAATCCGTAAGATTCCCCGTGGTAAAATCAAGAATGCCGTCTGTCTCTGACGGAGATGTCTGAGTTAGTGTATGCGATTTGTTGACCGAGATATGACAAAGAGCCCTCGAACTCGACACGCAACGCGCGGTATTTGTCGCGACAGTTGGCTTTGCGCCGGAGAGAATAGCAGCCGGCCGAGGATAGAGAAAATAGGGAATCACGAATTACTTCGTAATATCCACAGTCTGATTTTGTGTGAATGTGTAACTATGTGCTGGTGCTGAGAAACGCAACGAGAGCGATGGGAAAGATATCCGTTTATGAGACGCGGGGAAGTAGGAAACATATAGGCCTACATATAGAGACCTTCTCCAGCTCTGAATAAGAAAGCGGATAGATTCATACTTATCGTTCCTTGGGGAAGAGGGGCCTCTCCCATTCAATCACTGCCAATCGTCACTGGAGACCCAATGCAGCCTGTGGTGCGAATGAAGCCGCCAGGAACAGTCAGTTCAGGAGTAATAACATGCAACGCGGAGACTCTCCGACCCCGTTCGAGCTAGGCTGGGCCGCCAAGGGTGACAAGATGTCCATAATATACCTATCAAATTCCTACGCCGAGACAAAGTGACGCCCATAGCGAGTTTCGTTGAGTAGTAACAATTCGATTCGTGCAGAATGTTGAAACTCGAAACACACAGATCTTGTTTCGAGAGGGTGACGGCCCTTTTTCGTCCTGTCCGCTCATTGGCTGACAAATGTTCCCAATCGCATTTGACAAGGCTGTCATGTAGGTAATATGGTCCGTGAGTCTCAGCTGTAATGTCAGCCTTGTGATTGGCTGGCCTTCTCAGCCTTCCCGCCGGGTGAGGCAACATCAACATCGCGGGAGCGACAGTACGTAGTTTGTCGTTCGTAGCTCTCAGTAATACTCAAGACAGCCTGGGCATCGGCGAATATGCGCATGGGAATTGCGCAAGGGCGACTTCACACGACTGCGCCTGAGACGATATACCCCGAGTTTTCAACCGCGCTCTGATCGCACCAGATATGCCTCCGTGAGAGGTTAGACATGTTGCGCAACAATGGTCCAGGGGAAGATCATCAAGAGGCTCCTTGGTCAGCCTACGAATGACCACATCTCCGACCCAACCATCACGTATGATGCGCGTACCACCAGAGAATTGCAGAGGCCCACCTTCTCCCAGGATGCCACCCATTCTACCGGGTCGCCGCTTACCTGCGTCGACATCTCCCCATCTGGCAACTATGCCGTAATAGCGGGAGACAAGGTCTTCAAGACCCTAAAGATCGAGGGCCCGAAAATCGAGGAGCAGACAGATCTGCGCGCTGCGATAACCATCCCTGGCGATGGACTGAGCGACCAGCTGAAGATTGGAGCCGTGCGCTGGGGCCACGGCGAGATTGACAGCTCGATAGTGACGGCATCGGCAAATGGAAGGGTCACAATATACGATCTCAATCGCATAGGCAGCGGCTTCGAAGTTGGCCGCATAAAAGAGCATCAGCGCCAAGTCCATCAGCTGTCTATAAATCCCTTCAGAGCGAATCTGCTGCTCTCTGCCAGCCAGGATGGAACGGTCAGGTTTTTCGATATAAAAGCTCCAACAGGGCGCAGCAACTTGACATTTATCAGCAGAGCCGTATTCAAATCTAATGCGGAGCCAGTACGAGATGTAAAGTGGAACCCAACCCGAGGATTTGAATTTGCATGCGCAACGGTGTCCGGGACAATACTCCATTGGGACACGCGCAACCAGAAGGCACCTCTTCTGAAGATCAATGCGCATGATGGCGCTTGCATGACACTTTCATGGCATTCCGATGGCGAACACATAGTTAGTGGTGGACTGGATCAGCAATGCTTTATATGGGACCTATCAAGGAATGCCGAGAAGAGGCAAAAACCCAAGCATTCATTTGCAACTCCAGCACCAGTGTCCATTGTGTCCTGGAGGCCGCCGTCATGGTCATCGACTGCGCAGGCTCAACGAGCTGCCCAAGTTGCAGTCGTCTACGACGATGTGAATTCTTTGAAGACCCAAAAGTCCACAGTACAAATATGGGACATTGCTCGCCCAGGACTACCGTTTAAGGAAATTTCAAGCTTTGAAACATCGCCCACAGCCTTGAAGTGGCAGCATACAGATATTCTCTGGACGGTGACCAGGGAAGGAGATTTCAGGCAGAGTGACATTGCATTCGCGCCAAAGGTTATTGACCGCCGAAGCTTGTCAACGTTCGATTTCTCTCCGTCAGGCGAAGTGTTGATGTTGTTAGAAGAGCGGCGAGGCCGTTCAAGGCATGTTAATTTAGGGACGAACGACAAGCCGGTGAGAGCAAGGCTGTCAATGACGAGCCAAAGCCCTTCAGGTAAGCTCAGCATCAGCCGTAGTGACTCAGAAGAAGACACGGCAGGGAGCTTCTTAGGCCCGAAATCAAAGCCAAGCAAGAAGCATAAGCGCCATACCAATACAAGGTCTGCCACACCGCTTAGTACTACCCCGCCGTCTGGAGGAGATATGGCGACTGTGATGAAGTTGGAAGAGTCTATCAAAGTTACAGGGCCGTACAAGCCATCGCAAACGATGGCTATTGGCCATGCGCCGTCTGCTGTGCATCGAGATGTATTCAAATTTCTCTCAAGCGCTTATTTGCAACGGATAGCCAAGGATCTCCAAGATGCCGAGACCGCTGGCCTAAAGCGCGCTCCTATTCATGAGCGCATGGCCTCCATCATGGAGTCTTTTGCCCGAGCCGCAGAGTTAGTTGGCCAATACCGTCTATCTCAGACCTGGAAAGTTCTCTCCTATTCTATAAGTTTACTCCTTATTAGAAGAGCAAACTATCATCGAGAACTTCGCCTGGCTGAGGCTGAAAAAAACAAGGCTAGCCAGGCGACAATTGAAGAGCAACAGACGAAGGATAGGCAAACCTGGGGGCGACACAGGATACGTGTAGATAAGACACCGACGAAACGGACACGGTCAAAGTCACCTGTGAACCGAAAGGAAGGTCACATTAGCTCTATAACAAGGAGTATAATGGCAGAGGAGGAGAGCACATCGACGATGACTACTCCACTCGCGAGGCCAATGAGAGATTCGTTGATTTTAGATACTACGACACAGAAGCCGCTCCCAACTTTCGACTCGGAAGTGTTTAGCCTTCCGGAGGCAGCTCACTCCCCAGCCGATCAAAGTAATTTCTCGAGTAGGAAGTCTTCCGACGCATCCGCATATGAAGCGGGCTACGACTTCTACGATTTGGATGCTATCGCGAACACGCCCCCCATAAGTATTATTGTCCCACCACGGAAAGCCCCACTACGTCTAGACGGTGGCTTTCCTCACGATGGCTCCACAGCACACCCTGGGGGAATGCTGCGTCATGATTCAAACGAGAGCTTCCAGATGTTTTCCACGTCTGGTGATTCGCAATTGAGGTCGTCGTTTGCCTCCGACTCAGTTGGCCGCCGGTTTAAACATAAGGAACCATCTGAGCAATATGCAAGTTGGGAGAGCAGCGACCCAGCGTCAGAGCGTCAGAATGCGGAGAGCTTTAATTCCCAGGGTAGCAGCATACCTGATGATAGCCTACGACCCAGAAGTGGGCACAGTAACCACCGGTCTCAAACTCCCACACCCTTCCCTATTGAACATCCGTCTTTGCCATCTACCGATGAAAGCAAGATCTCTGAAAACTCAGATACAGAGTCAGAACACGAAATTATGTCCATTCACTGGCAAGACCTCGATTCCGCCGCCGATTCCTTCGAAGCTGTCGATCTTTCATCTCCCGAGATCCTTGATATTGATTTCGTTCCCCAACGCAGCGACCCACCGTTCACCCCTGCTGCGATTGACCCTCACCTACTAATCCCGCGCACTATCACTTTTGAAACTCAGACCTCATCCCTCAACGCGGCCGTCATGGTGCTCCTCCTGCTTCCCCACCTCCTCCCGGGCACTATCGACGAGTTACAAGCTCCCGCCATCCTATGCCAGTATCAGAATCGCCTACAGAGCATGTTGCTCTTCACCGAGGCAGCGCTACTCCGCAAGCTATCATACCCCACTTACCCAACCGTCTACGGTCAGGGTCAGGCCAAATGGGGCATGGACATTGGGTACTTCTGCCAGACGTGCCGGCGAGCGCTACGCAAAGACGAGAATCTCCAAGTTGGCAAGCGGCTGCTGCGCTGCGAGCGATGCAGAACTTACCTAGATGGATGCACGGTTTGCCGGCAGCAAGAGGAGCCGGAAGTGGCAGAATTGGAATTCGGTGGCGATGAAACGCCGCCGGGAGGCAGGAAGGAGGTCAAGGCGCAACCGGCTGGGAAGTTGTGGTGGTGGTGTCAGGGCTGTGGACATGGTGGGCACAGTGTATGTCTGAGGGCGTGGCACTCGGGACCACCGACTCTGGAAGGCTCGGATGCCAGCGATGGGTGTTGTCCGATGGAGGGGTGCCTGCATCCCTGTCTACCAGGCCGCTGGCGTGATGAGTGGATGGTTGGTAAGGCTGTTGTGCGGGACACCGAGCTGAGTAAGCTTGTTAAGGAAGGGACGAGGGGGAAGAGGGCTAGTATCAGTGGTCTTGTGCGGCGCGATGATAAGGAGATAAGGATTAGTCGCGCGGTAGAGCAAGTGAGGGGAACGTTGGGGTCCGGAGGAGCTGTGGATAAGAAGAAGAGCGTTAAGGTTGTGGCTCCGGGCGAGGAGTAGGGGGGTTTATGGGTAGGTGTTGGTTGGCTTGGTAGGTGTATATCTGGGCTCCACCAAATGTGTTTGAACTGGTTAGATGTTATAATGTATTATTAATGGGTAATGGGTAATGTGTGGATGGGAAGGGATTAAACCTCCAGGAATAAAATCTTTATCATTACGCCCTACGCGATTGCTGTGAGCCTTGCTTGGGATCTACATCTACGTGATGGGTGCACGGTTACTCGAAATGAGGATGAGGAGATTGGCCCGAGCTTACTCTTCACAATCTGGGGTTGAGATTCGGTTAAATTGATCGCGAATTATAAAGTTTGGACAGACGACAAGTATTTTTATGCTGGAGTCAGAAGCCCCTGAGCACCAACTGAATATTCGGGGTACGTGAAGGATCGACCATGTCTCCTATGGTATCAGCTTCACGTATTTCCAAACTTTTTGGCTGGCTAGTAAACGCCGCCAAATCCCAGGGCGATGAACCACAGGCCTCGACCCCCTCAACTGATGACCAGTCTCAGAGACCTGGCGCAGTAAATCGTCCTTGGGTACGATAATTGGATTACAAAGCGACAGTTCAGCTAATAGATCCAGGTCCTGTCCCCGTTAGAGAAGCTACCTCTAGAGCTACAGGTTCTTATTTTGGTATCCGTTCCGGACAGTGACACGTTGCGAGGTCTCATTGATGCCTCCCTGGTCTATCATAGAGCTTATGTATCATCCAAGAAAAAAATCCTCTCGGCACTGATCGAGAAGCAGCAACTTCCTGGCACGGAAGTTGATGCGTTGGCAGCGTTATTATCACTTGATTACGCCGATGGTATGCAGGATCACCCGGATGAAGTGATTGCCTTCCTTGATAGGTACCGCCACGCCAGAGGGAGGGGCAAATGGTTGAATAAGAAGAACCCTCCGCTCCCTGTCCGGTGGCGACCACCACAAACAGATGCCGACGACCTGATTACCATGGTTCGGTTTCACAACTATACCGAGCTCCTCACAGATCGAGTCTTGGAGTACATGGAAAAGACAAATGAGAGGTATAAGTTTGCTAAGGTGGACGGGTTCATCACCATTTCTACACAGGAAAGAGTGCGCATCTATAGGGCTATCTATCGTCTCCAGATATACTACAATTTATTCGGCATGGCAGAGTCAACCTCACGTATGCAGACTGACAATCTGTTTGTGGATCCAGAAGGGGATAATCCTCCTCAAAAACAAATCTGGGACTTATTCTTCAGGACCTTCACGGGCTGGGAACGAACGGAGATATATACGATAGAACACGTCGTGATTTCCTGCACCGTGGAATTAATCGACAAGCTGGTTCCAGACCCGGATAAGGATGTCCGATATATATTACCACCTGGTAAGTACATACATTAAATGGGTATGCTGATAACTTACTGGCAATTAATCTAGATGATTTCTATTATCTTCTCTTTGAATCTATCGCCTGCGCTGGACCTCTATTTTTGGCAAAGGTCATTCGTCAAAAGACACTCGAGCAGCAATACTCGGTCGTTGCGGACAACTTTGACTGCCTCTTCAGTTCAAAGTCAAGCAAAATAGGATGTGGACCCATACATTCGAGCATTATGAACCTTTGCGCTGCGGAGGGTTTTCTACCGCACCACCTACTGTATCCAGTGGATAAAATTATTTTCGCCATAGCTACCATGGAAGGCGACGGAGATTTCGATCTATCACAGATGCCCTGGTATGAGATGCCCAGCGCAGGATATGAATATTATTTCCGGTACTCCCAGTTTTGGTTACCCGTAGACGGTCGACACAACAATACGCAAGAGGAGGGTGGACATCCTATAATGGCGTCTAGGCTGAGAAGGGTTTTACAAGGTGGACCTTGGTCATTTGTGTTTTGGGACCGCGAGAGGCTGGTTCAAGTTGGAGTCATGAATGCATTACCCAATAATAGTTCTATATAATTCTTGGAGCTGCTTTGGGTATTGGTTTTGGCATGTACCAAATAGACGCTTCGCGTTCTATTTTCCGAGTATTCCCTGGGCGTTGTATGGCTGGACGGCCACCTCGACTGGGACACCTAGTTTTGGTCAAGGAAAACAACATGTATATAGCTGTAGATCATGGCTTGACATGTACATAATATCTTCAGCTTATAAGTTGCAACCCAGCATAATGCTACATAGGGAATAACAATCGTCCGTCTTATTTAATTTTCACGTTTTGTGAATTACAAAGAGCTCCGTCAAGCTTAGTAAATGGTTACATTAGGTTGGTAAGCTCAGCTCCGGGAGTTACCAGCCCTACGGAGCTGAATTATAGAACTTAGAAATCTTGGATGTGTAGTTTAAAGCCACAGCTTACCCAGGTACCGGCTACGCTTGCTATATTGGGACATAATTTAGCATCTGACATTCCGGGGTTTTATACCTTATTTTGTCATATTTTGCACTGATGGGATCAACCACAACTGGGGGTTGACTAGGGCTAGATTTCCTAGATTTCCCAACACTACCGCACAGCAGGTAAACTAAAGTATTTTACCCCTCAGCCACCTCATCAGCCAGTCCTATTAAACGGTAAAAAGAAGCAAAAAAAGAAACTCCCTCGGGTGGGGTCGAACCACCAACCTCTCGATTGCAAGCAGAATTACTATTTAACAGTCGAACGCGCTAGCCATTGCGCCACGAGGGATTCTTAACCACTGAGCTAAAGACCCTGGATTGATGGGTGCTGAGATGCTATGATTTGTTTAACACAACGCATTGCTTCGCCGCATAGTATATTTGACGGGTCTCAAAGTCGCGAGGCAGCTGTTTCATTATACGAAAACCCAGAGTACCCACCGGCCTATGACAATGTAACCGCAACTTAAGGTCACTCGGGGGGGTTGTTTAACCCACCGTATTTCTAGTTCAACCAACCGGAATTTCCCGCAGTTCCACCTGCCCGTTGACTCTACGAAGGTGATGATAGCCCATATCTTGGCCGAAAGCTGAATATCAAAGAATAAGACGGGATGATTATTAAAACGGCCAAGAATCGCTGATAGTTCTTTTGCGATGCGTTTATACTGTTGGAAACCCTGATTGGATCTCTACCCCAAAGGCACTTTGATTTTGTGATAGTCGCAGAGTCATTTTTGCTGGCTGTTGCACAGCCGCATGCTTTGGCCGGTTTACATGGAGTATATCCAAAAGCTCAGCTTACATTGCCAGGATATGTTATTTGTGACCCGAATATGGGTTTATTCCTCGAGTTTCGTCCATTCAGTGCTAGTTTTTCGTCATTGACTGTAGAGATCACATCGAGTCAGCGCAAAATGGACAGAGGTGAGCCTTGAGAGACGAATAGTCTCATAATAATATAAATAGGAAGACAATATCCAGTTTACATGCGCACTCCTCACAAGACATCAAATCGTCAGATTCATACAAAAACGTAGGCGTTTAATCTTTCCAAATATTTATTAATAAAATATTATCCATCCTATTTGAACTTCACTAATCAGACCTAGAATACAACCACAAAGCCACCAATACAAAATAATCCAACATGCACTTCTCCACTATCCTCGCCGCCGCCTCCAGCCTCCTCGTATCAGTTTCCGCCGTAGGCGTCCGAATCTGCTACAACTCTCCCTTCCAGGAGTGCACAACCGTCACAGGCGGCTCAGGCCAATGCATATATGTCGGCGCTCCGTACAATGACCACGTCTTTTCAGCAAATGCATTGTCTGATACCAGCTACTGCGACTCCTACAGAGATATCAACAATGGTGCTTGCAGTGGACCATTAGTGGGGGGCATTGATCAATCCGGATACTCGGGGCTGCCATACGGGTCGGACACGAGCGGGTTTGTTTGCTACGCTTAAAGTGTGCAGAAAATCATGTGAATGGGTGCGCTGAAATAGAAAGTGAGGGAAACGTGGACGCGGAGGAAGAAAAGTGATGAGATAGGCTCTTTGTCAAAATGAAACCCGTCTTTGCCATCTGTGAAAATGTGCATTGGCTGGTTTGTAGCTGTAGTTACCGCTATTTTAATGTCACTTTCAAGTTTTCCCACTTCCTATCACGCCCCCTAAATCGTCATAAACCAATACCGAGTCGGGGAATCCCACTCCATAAACACCTCAGCCTCCATAGCGTCAACCGCAACCTGCTTCGGCATTTCCATACCTAGATTATACGCATCCGCCATCACAGCGTCCACGACTGGCGCACAGATATATACCCTTTTAGCCATAACCTCTTCTCGGCTCTTCGCATCCTTTTCAAACGCCCCATCGGGGCTTAGGATCATGTAGTACTTTGTATAACCCCCAAATCCCGGCTTCATTCGTACCACCATCCCTGGTCGCAGACGGTCCTGAAAAGGCACATCTGACTTCGTAGCCGGCGCATCTCCGGGCAATACGGCAGGAGCTGACTCGGAGGCGGCACTACGGGCGCTGCGTGAGTCAATGTGCAGACGCCATAGCTTATCGTAGAAGGCACGGGCATGTTCAGGGGAGATATCAGGGGATTTGAGGCAGCGGGCGACAAACTCGCCTTTAGGGAGTTTACATAGTTGGGTTCCTGTTTCGGTGGGGGCGACGATGGCGTGAGAGATGGCTGGGGTGCCGGACTAAAGGGTCTGTGTGAGAAAGGGAGCGCTAGGTCTGAGACGGGACGACTTACGTTCTTCTCGATCCATTCGGTGAGGGCTTCGTGGGACCAGGTGCTTGGTATATTGACATTGTAGGCTGCGGGCTTGGTCTTTGGGACCGGCACACGGAGAAGCTCGGCGTACCGCAGGGTGTTTTTACTTGGTCCGGCATCTGCTGCGTTGGGTTTAACGCAGGCCAGAATAGCGGTTTTGCAGTAACGGTCGCCCTTTACGTCGAAGACATGCTTTAGCACTTTCGTCAGGACGCTGCTCCGGAATGGAACGTGGACATTCATCGCTCTCTTGTTTGAGGCCACACCATCCGTCATATTCCACATTGCTCTGCCTCGGATGCAATCCTTTAGCGTTGATAGAGACATATTGATATCTCGAGTCTCTTTCATCCGGTCTTTGGAATGCTCCTTGACGTCTCTATCTACCTCACTTCCAGCGAGATCAACAAGGAATAGAAGACCATCTGGCGCATCGGTGACATCTCTGTTCACAATCCTGATACGGCAAACCGCATGAGAGCGGGAAGAACTGTCGTTCTTGACAGTGGCTGCTGTCTTTCGGAAAGACATACTGCGCTCAATATGCGAAAGAAGTTCTTCGGCAGTGGCCGGCTTTTCCTCAATAGCACCTACGAGTTGGGATTCGCCAAAGGCATCTTCCATGACAACAATCTTTCGGCGGTCATTTAAGAGGTCTGCTGTGCGTTAGTATCCGAGGCCTTTGAGTGCGTATCTGCCCACATGATAATGAGCTGGTTGACTGGGGATTTACCAAACGCTTCTTTTCCAACTAACTCAAATGCGCATATATATATATCGCGGCTGCCCTCAAGTTTGCCATTCATAAGCTCGGCAGCGGCCAGTTTCTCCAACTCGCTTACACTGTGCGTCTTCCCGGATCCTGTCTGGCCATAGGCAAACAAAGTGCTGATCCCACCCCCCCATGCCCAGGGAACCAGTGGAGCTACAAGATCATGGTAGACATTTTCAGACGTCTGGTCTGGCCCGTACACTTTGTCGAGTCGGAAACTGGACGACTGCGAAGACTCATCAGCACCTTTGCGCCCTGAGGTAGGAATAAAGGGGCTCACATACGTTTAATGCTGGCTGGCCATTGACTTTTCGTCGTAACTCGTGGACATCTGCGAATCCTTCTTCAGAGCGTGCGTAGACGCCAGTAACTTCCTGATCCTCAATCTCTTTCGGGAGCAGCGGCCGGATACGTGCGCCTATGGATGTATCCCCACCCGACTCGGAGCCACCGCCGGCGGCTTGCCCAGGCGCAGGTTTGAAGGCAGCCACCTGCTTAATGTACGACTCTCTGTTTTCCTGAAAAAATGCTTCCATGATGAATGTAAATAACCAAAATATTTATCTTGTTTGGGCTGATACAGCAAGATTGAATAAAGGGGATGTTTGTTTATAAACAACTTCCCGCGTTGCTATCGGATATGTAACCGATTTCTAGGCACCCTTTTTTGGGCTTCCCCGTAGCGACTTGGCGGTGGAAATTGGTGTTTTCAGACTGCTGCCTTGGAGGTCTTTCTCGTGAAATGAAAACATTACCAAATTGAATTCAATAAAAATGAAAATACTTTCCTTGTAGGTTCAGTCCTTAGGAAGGTTCATGAGGCATCCAAAACGACAGTGATCGTTGAAGCGCTGAACCCTGGTGGGACGGAAACCACCGAGATAAGCTCCCGCCAATTACTTGGCAGGGTACCTTGACACTTGGCTTTCAACTACCGTACAAACAAGCTTTGAGGAAGACTCCTTGGGAATGCGACCTCATGATGGGTTACACGATCCTGCGTCTCGCATGTAGAGATATATGAAAGCTAGGAAATGGTGTCACTGTAGAATCGTTATTTCCGTTGTAGCTGTCGGAGTCGTATGGCTGCGCAGCTTCCCGATTCGCCTGATTGCTTCGATTCTAGTTAGCCAAAGGCGCGGTGTTAGCCTTCAGCGTGCTGGCGCATCTTCTGCGATCCTACTTCCGTCTAAAAGTAAGGTCTTACATCCGCTTTCATATTATTTCGGCTGTTGTGTCGGAAGAAGAGGCCTATACCGAAACCGTTGTTAAAGCGGGTGGCGTTTGTGGGGCTATAGCCACTTCCGCTTATATAGTACAGCAGAATAATTACGACTAGCTACTGAGCACGAGGTTGGCAGTTTACTGCAGGATTAATATCCGCTGCTGACCGTGAGAGCGGCTATTGGTGCAGTTATTCCAATGGCCTGCTGTGGAACATATTACATCTCTGACCCAGCTCCGCCAACAGATGGGATCGAGACCCTGAGATACACTCAGCCAACAAAGCCCTCCATCCTTCCTCTTGCTACATGAGGTTACAGTAGACCCTAAGTCTCCAACAAAGACGGCGAGGCAGTAATCCGACTGGCCGCTTAAAGCACGTCATGACCGAAGAGTGTCGCTCTTTCCAAAATGGGCAGGTGGATTTGGCTAAGTGATGGGCGGTGGGGTTCCCGTGATGTTCCAGGGTCTAGCTTCTTCGTATACCAAGCACCTCAACATATGGATGCACGCACGCGATGCGATCCTTGCAATAGTTAGTAAAAAAGACAATGGGCTCGGCGGCACTTAAATGTTTGCTCTTCCCCTCCGGGGGATCTGCCTTCTGCATGTTCTGTTTATCACTCACGCCCTTTCAGCGAAATATTAGCTTACACGCGAGACTCTGCCATGGCGTTCTCATCGCTGCGCAACAGATTTCTCGGTCGAAGTACCCCGAGCGCTGAGAATCCTATACCCGAGTCTGACAACCCGGTGCCCGTGTTTGAGAAATCGGGCGCGGCTACAACATCCGAGGCGGATGCCATTGGGAATGGTTCTACCTTGTCCAGCGGCGAGGTCATCTTTGACTCCGAGAAGGGACCCGTCATTATTGGCCGAGAGGGCAGTGATAGTGACGAGCACTTTGCCGATGACGACCCGGCGCTCAGAGATATCCCACCGCAGGTGCGACGTATTGTCAGTTTGACGGATGATCCGACCCTGCCTACTCTTACCTTCAGATACTTCATCTTAGCCATCTTCTTCGTGGCACCCGGTGCCTTTGTGTCGCAGCTGTCCAGTTACCGCACGACGTATGCGCCCTACTCCGTGTTTTTCGTCCAGATTCTGTCAAACTATATGGGACTCTGGCTGGCTAAGATATTACCTGAAAAAACTATAAGGCTGCCATTCACAAAGTTCGGATTCAGTTTGAATCCCGGGCCGTGGAATTCAAAGGAGCATGTTCTTGTTACTATTTCGGCTGCGTCAGGAGCGACGTATAATCTTGCATAGTAGGTCTGCACACGTCTACGAACGATGGCCGCTAACTAGTATACAGTGGACCGATTTCAATGGCAGAGCTATATTTTGGTATCAGAATCAACCCTGCTGTTGCCATTTTCTTCATGTGGGCGGTCGTTTGGGTTGGTTATTCATATGCGGCCATTGCACGCCAGTTCTTGCTCTATGATCCACAATATCCGTGGTTCTCTGCGTAAGTTTTCCTAGGCAGATCGAGTAGCATATCGAGAGGCAAAGTGCTGACAGGACAGGTTGTGTCAAACGGCCCTATTCGAAACACAGAAAAAGCAAAACGCACATCCCACACGAGTCTCTAGGAAACAAATGAAAGTATTCTTTTTTGCTCTGGGGTTCGTCACCACATGGCAATTTCTCCCCGAGTTTATCTTCCCAATGCTGGGTTCCATGGCATTCTTATGTTGGGTAGCCCCAAGAAATGCTACAGCAAACTTTCTCGGCTCTGGATTTGGTGGAATGGGCCTATTGAATCTATCATTCGACTGGTCTAATTTGAGCAACCTCAGCAACAGTGGAAGTTTGTTCGTTACACCGTGGTGGACACAGGTTATTATTTTCCTTGCCTACGTTGTCGCCTGTCTCATATTAATTCCGGCCGCAAAATGGGGAGGCCTCGGCCAGTGGGACCACAAACTTATGAGCAACAGACTATTCACAGGTGATATACCTCCCCTACCAGTACGCTTTTGAGGCTAACATTTCCCAGTCGATGCCGAGCCATACCCTATTCTGGAGTTGATGACACCACAAGCGACCTTCAACGAAACCGCTTATGCTGAACATGGCCAGATCTACGTTGGTACTCAAGTACTATGGACCATGTTTTTTGACTATGCAAGTTATTCCTCTGGCGTTGTGTGGCTGCTGTGCTTCGGATACCCAACAATCAAGGCCACGATCGAGAAGCTGCGAGCCCGACGACGCGCAGGTGGTAAAGAAACAATTAACCACCAGTACAATGATCAGCTGAACATTCTTCAGCGTTCATATGAAGAAGTTCCATGGTGGTGGTAAGTAATATGGTCATATAACATATTAGCCACTGACACTTCTCTAGGTATGCGCTATTGTTTCTAGCCTCATTTGTGATTATTATTACCTGTGTTGCAACGGGACAGCTGTTTATACCAGTGTTCACTGTATTCGTAGCCCTGGCAACTGGTGCGGTAATGGTCATTGTAAGTAATGTATGACCTTGGAAGCTACCAACTTGCTAATGTCGAATTTCAGCCATTGGGATGGCTCTATGCTGTCTCTAATTACCAACTAGTGAGTGCTTCTGAACTACGTTGACAACGCGGGCTCCATACTGACACATTTCAGGCGATCGGAACTACGAATGAACTTCTATACGGCTTGATGGTCAATTCTATAAGTGGCAACCACAACCCATGTGGGGCAACTGTGTACAGCTCCATTGCAGGAGATGCATGGTACCGCGCCCAGCTCATGTTGCAAGATCAGAAAATTGGCCACTATATGCACGTACCACAACGAGCCGTGTTCTTCTCTCAGCTTTTCGGGTCCTTTATTGGTATCCCTATTAACTATGGCGTTATTCGCTGGGCCGTGAAGTCAAAGGCGGAGTACCTCAACGGGACTAAAACAGACCCAACGCATCAATGGACTGGTCAATCGCTCGCAAGTACCTTGACAACGAGCGTACAATACGTCTTAATTGTAATTTTCAGTTCTCAACTATCTCCCAGGCCTTCACTGACACCAATCCACAGGGCCCCAAGCGTCTTTTCCAAGAATCTCTCTTCTACCCTGTCCCATACGGCTTCCTGGCCGGCGCCATAACCCCACTCATCCTCTTCGGCCTGCACAAGCTCTTCCCACGCGCGAAATTCCAGCTCTGGAACAGCACCATCTTCTTCGCGGGATTGTCGTACTTCTACGGCAATATCAGTACGGGCTACTTCAGCTCCATTATCGGTGGCTTCGTCGTCATGTTCTGGGCCTACCGTTATCGCTATGACCTATGGGCGCGCTACAACTACCTACTCGCGGCAGCGTTTGATGCGGGGTACAATCTGAACCTTCTGCTCATCTTCTTATTTTTTGGCGCGGGGAAGGTGGTCACGATGCCGAATTGGTGGGGGAACAATGCGGATAGTAGTGATAGGTGTTTTGCGCTGGATAAGAGTGCTTAGATGGATGGGGGGGGTTGGGAATAAGGCCGTGGTAGGGCTGTCTTGTGTTATACCAGACCGATTTAATGTTGTGAATAACTGTTTATTGGAATTAGATGGGTGATAAGTTGGTCATTTTTCGCAAGAATATAGACCAATCATCAAACACATATAGTTTTGTATTGACTGATTTATATATATAGATTGAGTAGATTTTGTATTAATACGCACACGAAACAAACTTCTGAAGTGTCCGACATACAGCGAACAATCTTAGCAACCCTTCTCTAAGGGCAGTCTGCATCATACACGTCCGCCACCCCCGGATTCGGCCCAACGCCATTCTCCCACCCCAATCTTACCAGTGTCTCCCCCTTCACATCATATTTCGGCCACCCATACTTCACCAACCCCTCCGCTGGATCCCTGGCAAACATCCCCATCATACCCCTCAAATAAATCCCCATCCTCACCAAATCCCCCGACACCTCCGCACCCCCCGACCCCGCCCCCACCGTATCGAAAATCGGCAGCACCTCGCTGGCATGGTATGCCCCGCTGTCCGGGACCGTCGTCAGCGCGAGCTCTGGGAAGTTTCCGAAATAGCGGTACCGGAACGTTGGCAGTCCCGCCGCGACGCTGGCAGCGGAACGCGTCGCTGCGGGACACGTGAAGCTGACGAGATTGAAGCCGTCCCACTCTGCGTCGCTGAGGTACTGGTCAAAGACCGAGGCGATGGCACGGTGGTAGCCGGCTTCGTAATTGGTGTTTCCGATTAATAGGGGCACCTTGGCAAACTTCCCCGCAGCGAGGCGGGCGGGGTAGTCGGAGAAGGCGATCTCTTCGTCAATGGTGGGCCAGAAGAAGGCGGAGCCGTAGGCCTGGTTGACGAGCGGGATGGCGTTAGTTATGTTTTCGGAAGGCTTCGTGCGCATGCATGCCATCTGTGTAGCGGGAACGGTAGTATTGTCACCGCAGCCAAGCGTGGATGTTACAGTGTACCAGCTCTCGGCGGTCGTTTCGGCCGTGAAGGTGCCGATGGCTGTAGTTCCGGATTCCAAAACTAGGCCGGCGGCGATGGGGTCATCGGCATAGGCGAAGGAGTACATGTCGATTGAGCCGCCGCCAGCGGACTGGCCGAAGAGCGAGATGCGTTTTGGGTCGCCGCCAAAGGCGCGAATATTGTCGCGGACCCATTCGATGGCAAGGCGTTGGTCGAGGATGCCGAGGTTTTTGTGGTAGCCAGGGGCGCCAGGGAAACCGAAGATATTGAGGCGATAGCTGGGCTGCGGGTTAGCAAGGGAGTTCGGTTTCAGGGGTTAGCGGGGGCGTACTTGAAGGTTACAAGGACGACGTCTTCTTGGTCTGCGATATACTGCCCATCGTATATTGGGTCCGACGAGGAGCCAATTGTGTAACCACCTCCATAGACCCAGATCAGGACAGCCTTACCCTTCTCGCCGAACTGCGGTTTCGTCCAGACGTTAAGGGTAAGGCAGTCCTCGCTTGAATCCGCGTAGCCGAAATTCAAGTCGACGAGGGCAGCAAGACCTGCCGCTGTGAGGTTCTTGCCCTTAGTATTTGGAGGCGTAGAGCCGCCGAAGACGTTGGCTTGAGGACATGAGTGGCCCTGGTTTGGAATTCTTAGTTCAGGGCATGCAAAAGCGGTGTGTGGGGGAGCATACGAATTTCGAGCCGTCGATCGGCTTGTGATTATAATATCCTTGGGGGGGAGCAAAACGAAGATCACCAATGGGAGGTTTGGCATAAGGAATTCCGAGATAGGTGGACACGTTCTTTGCGGATGATGCGGCGTGCCCAGAGACGGGGCCGCCCTGGGTGTAGACTGTCTGGCCGATAGTCCATGAGTGCTTAGCAGGCGTGCTGCTTGCTGGCGAGTAGAGGCAGAGGATGCCGGTGAGAAGAGCTTCACGGAGTCTCATTGTAGTGGTCTATTGTTATTGAAGGTAAAAGATAAATTCAAAGGAGAGTCGGTGGTGACAAGAGATATCATTCATTTACGCTGCCTGGCGCCCATCTTGTTTTTTATATATGACAAACGAACTTCCAGTGACGACGCTCTGTTCACGAATCGGTAATGCTTACCCGACTCAATAAGATGTATATACAAAAACATATGTTGAACCCGACAAATGCGGTGTGGTTACGCTGGGTCCAAGAGCTCGATGTTACAAGGCGTCCAATACCAGGATGGTATTTAAGCTGTCATGTCTCACCGGGCCAGGGTGATGTGCAAAGGTTTAGCTGCAACGGTCTGCGTCACTTCGTATTGCGGATTCTTGGCTACCCGAACCCTAATATTCTCGCGGATCATCAGCCTTTTAGGCCATGGGCTGAGGCTGTGGAGTGACCTGCTTACGTAGACTGTGAGATGTTTATAACTTTGTTCATCATGAATTCCATGGAGTATGGATACCGTGTATACGTAAGACTTCTATTTGGTTTGGATTGAGAAGCAGCCACTCAACCAATGTGAGAACAAGTCCCCTTTCGGAAATCACGTAATATTGTGAGACGGCATCGCCGGATCCTACACGTTTCTCATTTTGATTGAATTTTTATGAATTTTATTAATTAGTTTAATGAGCCTATAATATGAGCTTCGAAATCTAATTCTGAAGCAACTCTAATGCAACAGACCTGCCATCAATCACGTGTGTATTTAAACAACTGTTTCGGCGTATCCGGCTACCCTGGTTGACCCTAGACAATCAGGTACGGATACGAGGTACGACTAGCCTCCCTGTCGCTTCTCACGGCAAATACAACCCACTCTAACCATGCGTCTGTATATCCATCTCCTCAACCACACAACATCGTCTATCTATTCTATATTCGGCGAATCGGTCGTTCTTCGTTGGACTTGTCTTGGCGTCTATTGATCCTATCGACTTCTTTCCATACATGATTACACTCTATACCCCTCCACGTGGGCGCTTGTTCCTGCGCTTGCATTTATCCAGGGATTTTAGTTCACAACTGGTGCTTTCAAGTGCTGATCATCAGCAAGGGCATTGCGAGCACGTGGGCTTCTACCCAAACGCGAGTCGATACCTTCAAAAAAACAAATCAAAGGAAGCTCGAAGCTATCAAGGTAGGAAGTTTGACGTTTTTTTAGACTAGGTCTCAGGTAAATATAAACCCTCTCGTCGCTCTTTTCTTTTCCAGTCAACCTGCCACCCGGTTGGCGTTTCTTCTCCAGTTCTTTTCAGCTTCGTGATCTTCACAATGGCGCGCTTCCCAGCTGTCTTGGCTTCGGTCGTTTCCACCTTGCTCCAAGCTTTCCCCGCCAATGCCGCCGCCGCCACCGATGCCGCAGCCGCCAATGCGACCATGAACTCCCAGATTCGCCTGGCGTATGCCGGTGATACTGGCATGTTCGTTAGCTGGAACACTTTTGACCACTTGTCGAACCCAACTGTGCACTACGGTCTTTCCCCAGATGCATTGACCGAGACAGCTTCGTCTGAGGTTTCGATAACATACCCTACTTCTCTGACATATAACAACCATGTCAAGTTGACCGGCCTGAAGCCGGACACGCTGTACTACTATCTCCCAGGTCACCTTTTGACCGCTACCGACACGTCGGTCCCTTTTACTTTCAAGACCAGCAGATCAGCTGGAGATGGCACACCTTACACCGTGGCCATGTTTGCTGATCTTGGCACCATGGGCCCGCTCGGTCTCACAACATCCGTTGGCAAGGGCGGGGATAGCTTCCTTGAAATTGGCGAGAGGAACACAATTGAGGCCCTGGAGGCTGATGCGAACACCTTCGATTTCATGTGGCACGGTATGATACGTTCGCCCTAATTCATCGCATTAACTAACGTTTAGCGTAGACGGAGATATTGCGTATGCCGACTACTGGTTGAAGGAGGAGATCCAGGGTTTCCTCCCTAACACCACTATTGCTGAGGGATACAAGGTCTATGAGTCCATCCTGAACGCCTTTTACAACGATATGGCCTCAGTCACCGCGTTCAAGCCTTACATGGTTGGCCCCGGTAACCACGAGGCAAACTGCGACAACGCAGGGACAACCGATAAGGCAAAGAACATCACCTACGATTCCAGCATCTGCATGCCCGGCCAGACTAACTTCACCGGTTTCCGCAACCACTTCCGCATGCCTAGCGCGGAGTCAGGTGGTGTCGAGAACTTCTGGTACTCTTTCGATCACGGGATGACGCATTACATCCAGCTCGATACCGAGACCGATCTCGGCCACGGCTACATTGGCCCCGATGAGGCCAATGGAACCGAGGGATTCTCGGAAGGCCCATTCGGAATCATGAATCAGCAGACTACTTGGTTGGAGAACGACCTGAAGTCTGTGGACCGCACCAAGACCCCTTGGGTCATTGTCGGTACGTCTTCCCTACCCCTCTCATTAACCTTATAAATCTAACCCTCAACCTAGCTGGCCACCGCCCGTGGTACCTCAGCGCCAAGAACGAGTCCGGCACCATCTGCTGGGGCTGCAAGGAGGTCTTCGAGCCCCTTCTGATCAAGTACAACGTTGACCTGGTCTACTCCGGCCACGCACACGTCTACGAGCGTCTCGCTCCCATGAACAACGGCGTCAGCGACCCTAACGAGCTCGACAACCCTTCCGCACCATGGTACATCACCAACGGCGCCGCTGGCCACTACGACGGCCTCGACACTCTTGATGAGCACCACGACTACTCTCGCTTCGACCTTGACATCGAGGACCACGCGTACGGGTGGAGCAGAGTCACCTTCCACAACTGCACGCACATGACTCACGAGTACATTGCGAGCAGGAACGGCAGCGTGCTCGACTCGGCGACGCTGATTAAGGACCGCAAGTGTGCGTTCTCGTCTGGCGGCGGTAGCGGCGGTAATGGCACCGGGGGTAACGGCACCGTGACCCCAACTGGACCTTCTGCTGTCCCGACTGTCCCGACTGGTGATGCTTCCCGCTACGTCTTTGGCGGCGTGATTGCTGCTGTTTCGGGACTGGTTGCGTTTGCGCTTTTGTAGATAATATTATGCCACGCCGCCTTTATGGCGAAGTTGATTGGTGTTGATATATTGCAAATAATAGAATTATCATTTAACAATAAACAATCAAGATAATCTTGAGTAAGACCCCATGTACATAGCTCAGTGACATAGTATTTTTATGTCGTGCTTTTAATGTCGTGTACTTTTTATTTTTAAATTATTTTCCTTCCTATCTATATATATTCATACAATAGTAACTGTCGACTTTGTCCAAGCCTTTTCATACCGAGATAACGTACAATACATGCTTAAATATCCCACCCGCTCATAAAGCGGCATGTCGCCAGAGGCAGCCCGAAGAATTAATGCTCCATAGTGCGCATGTCTATTAAAATGGGGTGTATCCGTCTCCTCTGGGTCGGGAATCCTTTCTCCGGTATAGCCAATGGCCACTATCATGCGAACCAGGAAAAGAGTGAGAGACTCGGGTCTTATTTCTACGATCTCATCGGCTTTAGTCTCCTTCCAACCACATATGAATCTTTGGTTGGCCGTGTCGAAATATGCATCTGCCATATCGCCGCTATTTCCCTCGCTTGCAACATCAAAGATTGGGTGTCCAAAATACACATCATGCTCGATATCGGCTTTGCTAATGTCCCCATCGATCTTTAGTAGTGGCCACGAGTATCCATTGAGCGTAATGTGACCGGATTCCACGCCCCCAAAAGGATCCCTTCCGGCCATCTTCATATCCCAGCCAACAATTTCAGCATCATGCAATGTGCCACCCACATTGCGCTCACTATAACCAAGAGAAATTTCAGCATCCAGAGCCGCCCAGCTCCACGTCGGTGCCCGAAACTCTCGTGGCCGGCGAGAATTCTTGGGCTCTTCACAGCGCCATAACAATCCAACTCTCAAATCTCTCTCCCATAGACCAGCAACGTATTTATCACCCGTCAAATGGGCAAACTGCGCAGCGACCCCGGAAATGGCAGGGAGTTTGTCGCTTGCGACGGTTAAATTGCGCTTGCTGTATTGCTCGAGGATGCTATACCATGTGGAGCAGAACTCCATGTACTTGGATGGAGTAATGCCTGCTGCGGTTGAGTTTGGCGTCAACTTCTGGATGTCTTGCGGACGGTTATGCCAGCGCCAGAACTGGTTTTCGTTGTATTTATCTGGCTCGTCGCCATCGGCGGCACAAAGAAGACCTCGGCATTCCCAGTAGAGCTGCCTCTTCCCGTAGTACAAGATGCGTTCTGACAGATACCGCTCCTGGAGTGCCCAACCACGCGTGGCAAGATGCGATTTGACAATTCCGTCTATCAGTTCGTCTTCATATTTCTCTTTTCGGCGTATGGAAACCGGCCTGTGAGAATCACCACTAGCATTTAATTTTAGAGAGTTGTGGAGAATGGGAACTGGTGGTTGTTCATAGACATGAATCAGATTCCCGTTGCTGCCAGTTGAGACTGCTGCGGCGATGGTGAGGGCCGAGTCCTTGTAGATGTCGCCCATTTTCACGGAGGCGGTCTCCCAGTCCGTTCGTGAGTCTTGCAGAATGCACAGTGAGTCAATCCAAAGATATCGATAACCAAGTTTTCGGGTAATGGTAACGGCATCTTGAAATGTATTTGGCATCGTCGTAAATTCGATGTGTTTTATCATTTGGGACAAGTTTTGCGTCGTGGTTTGGAGAACACCTGCTGGGTCTCCCCAGCTATGGCTGAGCGTCAAATAAACGCCTTGGGTGCCGCTTGTCTCTAGTAACTGGAGATCCTTGGAGACTTTTGAGTTCCCAACGTCAAGTACACGGTCGGGCAGAGTTGTGGGCTGGATTGGCACGCAGGTTTCCTGATGCTGTTCTTGACATGTAGAAAGCCAGCTCTTTGCTACGTTAAAGCTGGCGTCAGAACCCAAGTCAGGGGAAATATCATATCTTCCAATCCTGTAGCCACCGAATCGTAGATTTTCCTCTGTTGCAATTGTCAATGGCTGGATGGGACCACTATGAGCGCCTTAGGACTCACCACGAGGACAGGTAAGCTTGAATTCCACCACAAGGTCAAAACGCCCAACGCGGACAACCAACGTGTCCATACGCCTCTTTGACTCCACGGAAGCAATACGGGATGAAGTGATGCATACTTCTAATTGGGTGTTCCCAGAAACATCTTCGGGTTCCAGGGATTGGAGAACCTTTTCTACGCTGTCATAATCTCTCGTTTTTGCACCGTCTCCTTGTCTATAATGGTGCCTGGAAAGTTTGCAGGAAGCCCAGATCTCATTGCAGAATTCGCACCCATTTTTTGCTGAGGCGACTAGGTTTTTGTAAGATGAGTGATGGGGAAGCCAGGCGCCATCTGGAAGTCGATAGTAAGGCGCTGTACGTTTTGCATCACTGTCGATAAATAACCCCACAAGTTTTTCAACGGATAGTTGGTCGCATATCTCGCACAGCATGATGTTGACTATTATTCTGGAATTGGCGAAAAGGAATAGTGATCCCGAACAATTATACAAATGCTGATGGTTGAGTTACGATTTGTGGTTGGGGTTGAATAAAATGCTGCGCCACAGACATTAATCAAGATCACCAAGACACAGGATACTGAAATAAATCTGCCTTCCTGATTAAGCTTCGCCGACTTCCCAAATATTACAGAACTCGTGATTGTGTTTCTTTATTATTGCTTGTAACTATTACAGTGTGTTCTTCCTCATTAGCGACTGGTTTTGTTCTCCTCAAAGTAATTCGTAACCCCGGACCTAGAATAATATACTCCAGCCACAGAACTGTCTTAACCCCGCATCTGCCTAATAAGAATGGGGAATAATTAGCCCGACTTCAACAACTAGTTCTTCGCCATAGTGGTACTTCCAAATTGAACACAATTCAAAACGATTTTAAACTCTCCGCATAACAAGAAATTACTACTCTTTTCAAGGATTTTCGCACATAGTGCGGTGCGATGGGTATGTATTAGTAGAAGATCCGTAGCGGAAGCATACTGACAACTTTCTTTCAGGCTACTACGAGGTGGGAATTCTCCGCAAGCTTTCCATCCAATCTAAGTGATTTAATGGGAGCCCAGTGTTAATTTGGATGGCATGACTTAGATCTATTGCCAACTCTGCGGCGTGAGCTTTAATATCAACCGTATCAGGACCCGGGCTGAGCCAAGACATGCCGGCTGGTCTGATACGCAGTGTCCTAGAGACCAGTTGCGCTATCACCTGGGGTCCAAATATTTCAATTGTCCTACTGAGGGCAAGGAATGTTGTGTAGCTGTCGACCGCATGCATAGTCTGCCGGTTACTCTAGGCACCCCCACAGTTAACCTCCCAGCGCCTCTTCAGTATGACACTGAATTTTTGCCACTGAGCGTACCCTATAAAATGGACCAAGACTATGAGGATTACGGTGGAGAGGCGGTAGATATGATTAAGCTTGGCCGCGAGGCGTATGAGCATATCGCCGGCCCAAGCTGTCGGCAACTTGATGGATATAACGGCCACAACATATCTGTCGAGGAGATGTTAGACTGTACGACTATGCAGTGTTTATATGCCAAACCTGAGAATTGGATACCAAATGCGGAAGATATGTACTTCGAAGGATATTCTAAGTACTACCTGAGCGGCTTATCAGACCATTCAAGCTCGGGAGGGTGGAAGCAGATGTTTGCTCCTATCCTCCATGGAAGAGTACAGGGAAGCATAGATAACGACAACAATTCATGGATAGACGTAAGCTTTTATTCATGCAAGGCATGAGCGGTTTGTACTCCTTTTGTACAATTGCTAACATATATACCTTTCGGACAGAGGAGCTGCAGAGAGAGTCCGGTGTGGTATTCCACCCGGCATGCTTCGAACTCTATAGAATAGTTAGCGAGGATACCTTCGGAGCCGTCAATATGAACGGGTTAGTTCAGCTGCGAAACATCTGCTGTACGAGAAACAGAAATTTCTGCGACTGGGGGGATGACGTTGATCGCTGTAAAGAACAGTGCTGGCAGCACATTCCTGGCACTGAGTATCTCGTTGCGAACCCTGTTTTCATTCCTGGCTTCAGAGATATATGTGAGAACGCTCTCCAAACCAACAAGGATTTTGACGTTCAACAGAGTGCTTTCTCCCAAAGAGAGCGGCATCGAGAGCATTCGGTTTCCGCAGACCCGTTCCTCAAGCTACCTACGGAGATAGTTCAAAATGTTGTGAGCTTTCTTAATTCACAGGAAATCGCTTCTATGCGGCTTGCGTCTCATGCATTCGAGCACTTACCTATATCACTCTGGCATAGGCTCATTCTTGCGGAGATGCCCTTTATCTATGAGGCACGGCTTAAAGATGTTACGCCGTATACATGGGCTTCTCAAGACGTTAACATGCTGCAGAATCTCAGGAAAGAAGTAGAGGAGTGGCAATCGCAACGCCAGAGAAAGGCTAGAGACCTAGAGCATGATCCTGAATTGGAAGCCAAGTTTTTAGCTACGGAACCTGAAGTCCCTCCGTGGCATACCGAATCTAACCTTAAAAGGCTGAAAGAAAAGTCACTTAAGATAAAGAAAAGGCTGCAGCCGATTGCACTACCTCACGACAAAACCAATTGGTACCAGTTGTACAGCGACATCATTCGCCATTGGAAGGATTTAAAGGGTCTGCAAAATCGTGAGAGGATATGGGAAACTGTTTACGACATCTGTGACGAAATTATCAATAACGCAGTTGATGATATGATGAAGGATCAATATGCCGTACTCAGGCGGGATGAATCTGATGACATGGATGAGGCTTGAAGCAGAAAAATTAATTTAACTGGGCATGACGGGTTAGGTTGCTGAATTAGATTTAATTTGTCACATTTTGGCGGAGGTTTCTACCACAAAGAGGCCAAACATTGGCATTAATCGGATTTCTCTGGTTCTCAACCAAAACAGCTCTAAAAACAGTTACTGAGATCTCTCAAAACATCAACAACCAGCTTGCTAAACATGCCGCTCAGTCTTGACCCCAAACGATCATCAAATTCCACACCAAAACTCCCTTCCAAACAAGTTAACACAACCTTCTGATACTTCTCTCCAGTATAAAAAGCCAGCCTCCGTTTCGTATGCTTTAGTAATCGGGCTTTTGTTGCTTCGGCGGTCTCAGCAATAGTGGTATTTGCTGGTGGGTTTACGAGTGCACCGCCATCGATTTGGGAGAGAGATTCCCAGAGACCGACTTCGAGCAGCATAGTCCCCAAAGCTACGAGCCGGTCAGTCTGGAATGAGAGTATTGGGTGGCGAGAAAAACATACCATAGATATCATGAATCTTGGAGAAGGTCTCGCTAGGCTGTCCCCACCGCTGGGGGTGCCGATATATATTTCGCTTGATATCATAATCTGGTCTCCCACTTGAAAAATCGGAATCGAGCCTGGAGTACTCAAAACCAAAGATCCTTGGCTGTTCTAGTATGGCTATTTCTGGAATTTCCGTGGGTTGGTCCGTCGCTGTTCCTGGGAGGAAAATGATGTTCTCACTGCGAAGGCTCTTGTGTACCCATCCCACCGAATGGAGGTGCCCCAATGATTCCGCCAATGCATAAGCTAACTTAATACGAGTTCCTAATGCAGGCTTCAGTTTTTTAGAAATGAGTTGGGTGTTTAGAGATGCCGGAACACTCTGTGGGGGGTATTCGAAGGCGAATCCGATGCGTTTTCCTGGAACGTCGTCGAAAAAATTGATGCAGCGAAGAACCCTGAATCGATCATTTTTTGTCTCGTGAAGCAATGCAACAAGTTGCAGTATCCTTCTAGAAACGATCTCATTTATGCTCCCGGTTCGATCCTGCTCATAGCTTTTATACTCGACAATCACCCCTCCTTTCCCAGTAATTTGCCCAACTTCTAATTCCTGGAATTTTATTGTCTCCTTGAATTCGAGCCGCGAAATCTTTAGAGTTTTTGCCGTCTCAACTGGGATTTGAGATGATCCTGGTGCAAGCAATTTCCTCATTCCAATCCCTTCTAGCATTCCGGCCTGACCTGCATCTTTATCCTCCTCGAGTTTCTCCATTTGTGAGACGGTCGAGAAGAACGGCAAGGGCCACCATGCTAGTTCCAACAGTGATTTCACTCGTTCAGTCCACGTTTCAAACTCAGCCACAAGATCCTCGGCGCTCTTCTTGTCACTCATAACCCACCTAGCTTTCTTCGTCCAGCTAGTACCCTTGGATAACTTCGCGTCTCCTGCTTTCCCAATACCCAACATGACAGACTTCCTCTCGTCAACCTCCAAGGCATCTATGCCCCCTGTCAACCAATCGTCGCCGCTCGCGTCTAAAGCATACCGTTTCTGCACGGCATAATACTTCTGCAACAACTCATATAGCTGCCTCAATAGATCTACAAAATTCTCGCGCACATTCTCCGGCAACTGATCGAATAATCTTCCCTGCACAAGAGGAAACTTATTTGCTTCAAATAGCACCCGTTCGAAGGCATCGAGACGTGTTATCTGTACAGAGAACCTCAGGCGGAATCGCTCAGCATCGGCGCCGAAGTTTTTGGTGTCAGACCAGAGTGTGGCGATGGCTTCCGCGGTGGGTTTGATGACTGCGATAACGCCGATGGCGAGGCCGGCGACTTCCATGTTCAACGAGGGAAGGGAGGTTGCAAGGGAATGGAGAGTAATGAGGAAGTGAAGCAGGTTGCCTTGGGACTTCAGCCGTCTGTGTTGACGGTCACGTGCCATGCCAGGGGCGCACTTAATATCACGTGAATTGCCAGAGGGGGTTTGCTTTCTGGTATGTACGACGAGGGCGCCAAACGAGTTAAAGATTTTCTCGTAATTATTTAGGGAAAAGACTGTGGAAGTGTTCATACATATAATTTTCTGTATAATTAGGAATTTATGTTTACATCCTATGACTCTTTTTCCTATTATACATTATTTTGTTCTTCAAACGCTAATATTTGAATGCTAGTTTCTCTGATTCTCATATTTATATACCAGTTTCTCAGATGCGACGAACAGTCTTTGGCATACTACTGCGCGTCACTGCCAGAGAATTCGGATTATGCACAAAGGGCATTATGAGACACCTATCCGGATTCTCAACTATTTAGTAAACTAAATTATTTACTTACTTACTTCCATTTCATCCCAGCGAACCAGAGGACAATAGGGGAGGTGGCAGCTGTCGGAAGGGAACGTTTTCACAGCATGCGCTCTGAACACTTCGAGTCCGTGGATTCGGTAATACGACGCAAATTTTGACTATTTGGTTATATTTATTTATTCTTATTACAAAGTATATAAAGTCCACTCAATCCTTCTTTCCCTTTGAAGAACTCCCCTCCGAAGCCGTATTATTAACACTAGTATCTGACACTGAAACCGTGAACGAAAAATCTGTCTCGCCGACTAAATCTTTCACATGCTCAATCAGCCTTGCTAGGTCATCCGTAATCAAACTACTCGCGACTTGAAGGCAAGCATATGCACTATAACCGGGCTCTTCTATATGTCGCATACTCAAAATACCGGTATCTAGGGCCTCCAAGCGCCTGTTCAAGTAGTAAGGTGGTGGTAGTTGGATGTAAGGGGGCAGGGTGGAGCCTTGTATGATGGATGCAGAGAGGAGGGAAAGCGTTGATGTGATTTGGTGGCTAGTTGGACCCACGTCCTCGATCAGGACACTTAGATCATTGAGCCAAGCCCTTTGTGTAGCGGTTTCCGGTTTGGTAGGTATGGAGCCTTCCTCCCTCGACCAGGTTTGAGTCGCATAGGAAATAAGAGAGAGGTAGTTCATGATGCTATTGTTTATTTAAATTAGCGTTCTGGTGCTGCCTGTGGGAGCGAAATATCTCGAACTAGGATACAAAAACTGCAAGACTTACTTTGTAGACCTGAGGATAATGGCTTCGTATGTCTCCCTAGGAAATTTACCTCCCACCGCCGGCTCCCACTTCTGCCACTCTGCATGCTGTTTTAAAGAAGGCAAAATCATCATGAGCTTGCCAAAAATCTTGTGGCGAGCTTTCTGTAACTGTCGATGAGGAGACGTCTTCGATCTCATGTCTCCTTCCGTATTGTTTAGTCGGACTCTAGTCGTTGAATTAACAACGCTGTAGTAATTTGCGAGCAGGTAAAGCATGGAGCCGAGATCCTTTCGAAGCAAACTGCGGTCCGTGAGTTGGTACGGAAAAATTGTCCAAATAAACGCCACGAAAGATCCTCCTGCTACACAAGCTAACCGATAAAAGGCGAGTTGGTAGGTGCTATGTGTGTGTTAGTTGCGTACGTAACTACCAAAATGGGGGTACTAACGGATAGTAAGTCTGGCCACTTGCAGATGCCGCTTTAATACCAATCTTCTTGACTTGAAGCTCATATCCTAGAAGTTCGGTCAGTCATCCGCACATTCATACTCCGGGGCAGGAAGTGGTACCAATTATCAAAACCTGTGTTACAATGGCAACTAGCCAGATTGGAACGAAGCGAGGGAATTTCAAGAAAAAATACATCTCGAGGAATATGAATAACCAAAGGAAGACGAGTACTCCGGGCGTTTTTTCGCCAACAATATACCAGATGACAAGTGAAGAGATAGCCGCGATAAAAGTCCCTGCGATTCGTCCCAAAAAGCCAAAAATCGCTTGGCCGGAAGTCATGTTCATACCGATGGCAATAATAATCATAGCCCACACTAAACGTTGCTTGATAAAGAAGAGTTGCGTATCCTTTAAGAAAGCGACGATACCCACAGTTAAAGTAGCACAGGCTACACGGAATCCAAATGCAGACTCTGGTGACCCCAAAAACCTAGGAATTGTCCGAAGCGCATTGCCAAAATGCTGCCAGGCAGTCTGTGGCGGAAGATGTTCAGGGTCCTTACGTTTGTTGAAACCAGAGCCCATATATATGTTGCTCATGCCAGATTCAGTTGAATCCGGATAGTCAGCGTCGACGGTCGCGTCTTCGTGGCCCAGTCCCATGATCCATTTCTTAAGTCGACGTCGACCTGGGACGATCAGTCGATTCTTTTTCATTGCGCCATCTTCGACCTTCTTGTCTGCAAACTTAACGAAATTTAATATTGCTATACCGGTGGAGTAGAGCTGGGTTCTGTTAGTACAGCGAATAATAATCTCAAGCCTATCGCAAAACAGTCTGCTCCAAGAGAAGGCAGCGGCAATAGACACATGATACACATGAATTAGAAAACACGTACCAGGTGTTCCATATATAGCATCAGATATAGCTGTTGTTGGTCTCGGCGGTGTTGGGCCTCATCCGGGGTGAGATTATTGCTGTCGCCGGGGGCGCTCTTTGCGTTGTCAAATTCGTCTTCAGACAAGCCCTTCTGTCGCGCCCATGCCTTTAAAGTTTCTCCTCGCTTACTGTGAAAGTCTACTACCTTCTGATTTAGGAAGCTAGTGAACTCCAAATCACCAGGCCTTGGATCGGTGCCGTTCTCCTCTACATCACCTTCCTTCTTCTTCTTCGGCTTGGGCAGAATCTCTAAAACAAGACCAGCATGCTCCATTCCCTCATCCATGGCTGCTACGGCTATAGCAAATGGCTCGTGTAAGGCTTTCATGACTTCGTTCCAGACTTTCTTCTCTTCCGACTTAGACGCTTCGTCAAGATGTTCCCAGGACTCAGCGCGATCGAAACTGTTTTCATGAGGTTCAACCCATCCACGCCTCTCGGCAATCCGTTCGAATATATCTGTGATAGTGCTCATACCTATGAGAGGAATTAAGATACCACGAAATAATGTGAATATCTCATCCAAATCCTTGGCATCTAATTTTCCCCACGCATACTCTCTCTTCGCAAATGGCATGTCGCCGTACAATTTCCCATGCAAACCGGTTAGTGCTCCGATAGCACCTTTCAAATCCCTGGCTTGGGTTGTCTCCGCGGGACTAGATTTAGATTTGTCTTGATTTTTCCCTTTCTTTCTGTCATCAGTTTTCGGATCTGTCGCAGTCTCTGTTGTAGCAAACATATCGCTACTTTCCAAGCTCTGTATGTAGGCCGTTTGTGCCTATTGGAGAAGTTAGTGCCATTGATCCTGAATTAAAAGGGCCGGGGGCAGCAAAATGTGCCCCACAAATGGTTAAAAACACATGGAAACACCCACCTTCAGAACGCCTCTGATCGCCTGGACATATGCTGCCTGTCCCTTTTGCACTACTGCCCGAGAAGATACCGGAATGATGAACAGAGAAACGCCCGTTGAAATAGCAAAGGCGGCTAAGAACGCTATCAGAAGTTGTCGTATGAGAGCCTCGCCCTGTTCTATCGTCTGAAGATTGGGTCCGAACGTGAATGCCACATTTGTGAAAATACTGTACATAATAGCCGGAAACTGCAAAGCCGGTATCTTCGCCCGCAAAGCGTTCACAAGGTAGATGTTCGCAAATAGCCATATGGCACAAACGGCTGCCTGACTTGAGTTGTATCTAGCTGTAGAGCCAGGTGGGGTTGTATGCACCCTAGCCTGTACTCCACTCCAAATACCCAACAACGCCACAGCGCTTCCAAGGCAAATGCCAATGGTGTTGAGAATTAACGTTTGTATGTACTTAGCGCGAGGCATAATAGAAATCGAGAGTACAGTGATAACAGGGACGAGGTAGCCTAAAGTGGTGAATATCCTTGCGATGTCGAGGGATTCATACCAGGCGACTGCTATGATGGGAGCGAGAGATCCTCTATTATAGTTTTAACCTCATGCAATCCCGCAATATGCCAATGGAGTATACCCACTTGAACATCATCATCAGAGTCCCTATATCGAGATCTATCTTTGCCCATATCCTCTTGAGTTTAGACGGTTTGGGTTCCTCCTCATCTTTTGTCCCATCGTTTTCGGCCTTTGCGTCTTTGGACTTCGATGCCTCGGCAGGCTTGTCCCTTACGTCATTCTGCCCATCCTCAGTATCCTTTTCGGCATCTTCTGCTGGCAGTTCCCTGTTGTCCACCGGCTCCGGCCTATCTTCCACAGCGGCTGACATCTTCATAGGTCCATCAGTCGCTCAATTGATTTTCGACTGGTATATTTACGTCGTTTGGAAATATGGTGAAGCAATATGTAAACTAAGACATCGAGACCAAAATTACGCACTATACTGGTAAACGGTAGCGCGTAAACATTGTTCCGGCTTAATAAGGTTATTTTGCCCCACCCTAAGGTGATCTTTCAGGGGTACGGGGTTAGGGGTGAGTATAATCCATGACCGTTGTCCGCGATGCCGTTCGCTTAGTATTCGGACACCGCCGGTGTGTGTCTGTATACTGGAACTCGTTGAACCCTTACCAAAACCTGCGTTGGCCAGGAGTGCTACAGACCAAACCAGGTACAGTGCCTCTGCGCTCTCACTGAAAGAGCAGGACGCCGGCATAGATTGTAGGCGTAAAAGCAGGATGGGTAAATCTGGTGATATGGCTGGCTTTTTGTACCCTGTGCATGATTGGAAACAATAAAGCGCAATGGTGGTTGCGAATTCACGATCGTTAACCAAATAGGCTATAAACACATTCTCAACTTCGACCAGTACTCGGTGGCACAACGTTAGCAACGTTCACAATGCCGTCGACTATTCCGCTCAGCTTGCTAGGCTCCGGACCTCCGAACTCACAATCACGCCTGCCACCACCTTGTTTTTTCCCCCAATTCACACCCACCATGACTTCCATATCTCCACCCTCCCGTCCGAAGTCACTCCCTCCTCCCTCTTTTATCCCAACCAACTACACCATCCCCCTCCAGCCTCACCCTTCACATCTAGCCCACGTTTCACTCCCTACCCCAGGATACCATCATCCTCCAACACGGCTTCGGCGAATACGCAGAACGCTACGTTACATGGCACCATACTCTGATCCCTGCGTTGCCTGACCACGGCTTTCATGTTTAGGTGCTGGGTCTAAGGGGGCATGGGGAGTCAGGTGGGGAGAGGGGCGTGGCGGATGTGGAGAAAGCGGCGGGGGAGGCGCTGCGGCTGCGGCTGCTGGGGGATGTGGAAGGAGCTGGAGCCGCCGGAGGGACAGGTAACACATTTCTGATTGTGCATTCGATGGGGGGTTTGGTGGCGATAGGGAGTGTGGCTGCGGATTCAACTGGTATAACGGGGGTGGTGCTGCTTAGCCCGGTTATTCCGTAGCCGGTAGCATGGTTGGGCATGCTGGCTGGTACCGCAGCGAGATTGGTGCCGGGGTGGACTGTGCCGGGGCTTGGGGTCGGAGAGGGTGGAATGACGAAGGACGAAGGGAAGAGGAGGGGGATGGAGGGAGATAGGCGGACTGTAAGGAAGGGGTGTCGTTTTTGACGGCCGCGAGTGCTGCAAGGGTGGCAGAACGGGCGAGGGCGTGGTTGGAGGGGTGGAGGGTCCCGACGTTGGCGTTGCATGGAACGACCAATGTGTGGGCTTATGTGGCGGGGAATAGGGGGTTGATGGAGGGGATGGGGTCAGTGGATAAGGAGCTAGTAGAAGAGAAGGAGGGTTGGCATGAGTTACTTAATGATCTGGATCGGGATGGGTTATTGACGCGAATACCCAGATGGCTGGACGATCATGTATGAAGGAGGATATATGGGAATGTTCCTCTCAGAGACCTTGTTGCTTAACTATATACATCCATTGTCAGGCTGCATTGTACTAATACCCGCCCTACTTGCTAACTGCATATCAAAAAAGCTGTACGAAAACGATCGATCTCATCCTATACCTCAACTTCGGTATTTAACAAACTGGGTAGGCGGGGTTGCTGCTAGTAACTCCATTACCATAGATAACTTGGTCTCCCGGATTCGCAAACACGGTCTGTTGCCACTCCACTGTTGCGCAGCCGTTGTTGACATTTGCCACAAAGATGTTAGGCCGAGCACTGAACTTGGCAGCATCGCCTGCGTTGTTGATGACTTCAACATTTGCGCAGTTCATGTACATCTCACGGTTTCCAGTGAGGTTGAACCATGTCCATGCCAGGAGGGCCCGGCCATTAGGTGCTTCCGACGGGATGACGAAGTCATATTTCGAAGTCAGAGGGCAGCCACCGAGCATTGACTTGATGACTTTGAAGGTGGCTCCATTGTCGTAGCTAAGGGATATCTGACATGACCCGCCATTATGAGTAGCGGTTCCCGTAAGGGACATCTCATAGGTGCTTCCAGCGGAGTAGAATGCAGTTGCACGGAAGTTGTCGGTTTGGTATCCTTTGCAGGGGAAGTTTGAGCCTAGATAATGTTAACTGGTTACATTTAAAGGTATAGTATACGTACCATCTGCGAGGAGGGGCGAAGTCATAGAGTAGTCGATATGGGACCAGTCATTGGCAGGGTCAAATCTACTGCGAAGAGGATATGGCCAGTTTAGCTCCATGTGGGCCATTGCAGGGCCAACTGCAAGGAGAGCAGTAACGATAGGAAGATAGCTAAGCATTGTAGAGCTGAGGAGAGAACCGGTTCTTTCGTAATGTAAGAAGTAGTAATATGTGTTACTGTAGAGCCACCTAAATGTGTTAGGGGGATCTAAACCATCTTATATATGCTTTTTACAGTTCCATATAGAAGCACTGGGGTGTTATAGTAGTATGCACACAGAGTAGCATTCATAGGATTGTACGTAACGGTTGTATATAGAGCGCAAAGGCGTTTAAATTGATGTCAGAAGTAACCTTGCTATTTTAGAGTTTTAGGGCGGCTTGGTAGGACGCGGAATTAAGAAACGGCCCGACGAAGAAGATTAACAAGTTGGCCTTCGTCTAGGGGGTCAGTTAGCCGTCGTAGATTCTTTAAGTGGGTTCCTGAAATACCTTAATATATAACATGACTGTGATATGGCTTAGTTATCAAACAAGTAGAGGCTCATGTGACTACATAATGGCCTTCCAAAATGATATTTCCTGACAGCATCTACATGGGACAGCTTGCCATAACATTTCCTAAAATCTAATTTGACCGCATCTTTACTATCTAGCTCGTTGAAGATTATGTTTCTCAAATCACCGAGCCCGAGGGCAGTAAACCAATTGTCTTAACGTTACCTGTAGGATGGTATATAGAGTGTGGTGTTCGCTCTCTATACCGTAGATTAGAATGTAACAGTTGTGGAACGTAACGGTCGCATAGCGTCTAGTCAAGGTACGTAAAGTCTTGGAATGTGGGGAAATAAGATTAGCTTAAATTTGACGTGGGAGACATATGGCAGTTGGTTGGCTTAAAAGATGGAAAGTAAGCATGTTTCGATTAGGTTACTGTAGGATCACAAACGTTGTAATATGGGAAAGACCGTGCCCAAGTATGAAACGTGGGGGTTCCTGGTAGAGACCTTGTGGGTATGGGGTGCAGGCCTCATCGCAAACTTAGGAAGGTGAGTCTATCCATTTGGCAGGAGGGTAGACATGCAGATCTTTAAACTACTAATTAGTTGCAGCGTCCCCAAATCGTGGATTCGACTGTGGTTCAAAGCCCGTGTCTCGTTGGCGCCTCTGCCTATGAGACTTGACAGTGGTAATAAGCTGATAGAGATAAATAGCCTACTGTTTTAGAAATGACGGCGTACCGATTGATCGCTACCCCATGATACCGGTAATGACAGTGGCGTCAACTTAATATTCTGCTCCAAAGAGCCACCGTGCGTAAGTAAACTTCCTACTGCCACGTAAATATAACACCCCGCCTTTGACCGGCTTCGCCGGCTTGGCGGCGCTTTCTCTGTCACAGACCCCCCAATTTGTCGATGTATAAATCGCTCACATACTTTTTGTTCTGGCCCCAACCTTGAGCTGTGCCTATTCATGAGCTGGCGGGAAATTATATATCTATTATACACAACATGTTGGCGATTTCGCGACTGTTTACGGCTCCATATAGCGTTTCCGTTTTGGTACCTACTCTATCTATTCTAACTTTTATCCAACATAGATTCAGCTTACTGTCTTAAAGACAACTGCAATCATAATTGCGAGACCCCGAAATGTAATGGCTTATTTCCAAGGTAGAAATAACTGGAAAATGTAACTTATTTCGTAACCTCCTACAGCAGAAAATGGATATCATCCCTCCATTTCGCACTGCACTCATTACTCTCTTTGGGTGCCCTTATATTATTCGCTCTGTCCTCAACTCAGTACTTTCAAGCAATCTGTTGGCTTACTTCGCTTTACCGTCTTTTGTCAACTGCCTTTACCTTTCAGCCCAGTCGATATGTTGGCCTGCCAGTCGATCGGTCCTATCCCCATTCATCATCACCAAAAGTCGCAATGGGCTACTGCGCCAAGGAAGCCTTTGAAGAGGCTTCCTGTCGGGAGACCCACGAACATACGACACCATGTCAAAACATAACCCCTCTTCCCCCCTCGTTGGAAAGTATTCTTGAGTTACAATAGCATACAAATTTAGCGGTTTCAAAATCTTTCTGCTCAAGTCTTTAGGTGCTTCTAAGCCTCATCATTATGTTCCATTTCTCGTTATTTCTACACACTTCCTCTGCGTCCTCTTCGCCACACATACCTCGCTGTATATCAGCACCTATTTACCGAATATCAAAACTTAACCCACCCACACTTCTAAAGTAAGTATCGCTGGCAGTTGCTGGAGACAGATCAGGATGCTCGAATATCCACACAGTTCCCGGATATACCGGGTCAAATGAATCTGTCGAACTTCGCCCAGTAGTTAGGAGAGTTGGCCGTCCAGTGCATTCTATCTTTCGCATCCGAGCCAATATGGAGTGACCAACTAATTCCTGGAGATAGTCTTGAGACTCCCAATATGTGAAGCGAGGATTAATACATAGGTGGAACTGCCTCAGCTTCTTCGCGAAAGCTAACAAGTTCCGAAAAGCCGTAACATCTTTTTGCTTTTCCAGGCTCGACTTAGAAATTCTGATAGTGAACCTCGTTAAGCGGCTAAATATGACTGAAAGCTCGTCGAATCGTTCTTTAAATTTAAACGCACTTAGCGGAACGGTGATATAATCTTGCCAGAGGTCAAGCTCTTCAATATTTGCTCCGCTTTTAGTGATTGAATCCAAAAGTATTCCCATATGCTCCCCATTAATCGTAGCATCCCAAGGTTTCTTCTGTCGCCTAACCCACTCCACATCCGAGTACATCCTTAACGGGCTCATACGTTCTTCACGAGCCACTAACCACCCCTTCTGAAACGCAAATGCTAGTCGAACGGTCTTCACCGAAGGGAGTTTTCTCAGCCCCTCCGTCAACGCCCGACTCTCATCGAACGCGCTGGATTTCGCCTCTTTAACTACCTCTAGATACTGCCACAGTCCAGGGTGATTCTCAAGCCAGCCTTTACCCTTCTGATCACGAGTGCGAGGCTCTGCTTCGTACCTCCAAGGCCTAGGCCAAAGTCGGCACAACTCTTCGAAGGGGAATTCCCTGAACCGCGTGATGTCGTATGTAAGAGCCGTTACGTGCTCACCGAGGAATGGATGGTCACACACACCCATGAAGGCTTTGCGATCTTCTAGGTAGGGGCCGAACCACAGCTGTCTAATGAGCGGGACCTCAGACGAGATGGCGTGAAACCTGCGTGAGACGAGTCGGAGGGCAAGGTGGGCGGGTGTGGATAGATTGGATATTATTTGCAGGACGACTTCTGTTGGAAGGAGATCCCAACTGTGCTTTTTTTTGTCCCTGCGAGGTCTAGGCTCTCGGTGATGGGAGATTTGCGGGCGCGGCGAGGGGTCATCCATTACGATTTCACTGTTGGCTAATGTTGGCGTTTTTGTGACTGTTCTAGATAGTGCTGGGTTGAATATTTCTGTTGTAGAGCTCTAAGATATTTGTTCGTCAAATGTCAAAGAGTTTACATCTTCAACATTGACTGCATGAGTGTTAGTTGTATGACTCACTCGCAGCCTGCTTGGCAGGTTTATATACCGCGAGATTTTTAATTTGAATGGACCCCAAATTAAGCCAAAGTAGCAGTCCCAAGCTCTTCCCTATTCCAGACTCCCTAATTTCCGAGCACAGAGTCGCTAACATGTATATAGCCACTATATACTACGTGTTGGTGATTTCGCGACTGCACCAGCTCCCACAGCGTTTCTATTTACAGTAACTTACAAAACATTCTCATAACGAGGCAGGCGTAGATACTTCTGGATTTACCGATGGCATTATAGGACAAGCACTTCTCTATGCAATGAGAAATATGAACCGAACCGCATTAATCCTATAGTTTGAAACCATTTAATTCAAAGCGGCATTGCTCTAGTATCTAGAGCCGTTTCTAGTCCGATCAAGTAGGCGGCCCCTCTCTCTTTCTCACATTGCGCTTCTTCGGGCGCAGCCACTCCTCCATCCCCGGCGGCCAGTACACCCTGCTGTCTTCTCCTCCCATCCCAATCTCGTCCTCAGACATCTCATCCATCTCTCTTATTATCTCTGACGATACGTTGCTAACCTTCTTAGTATCCCTAGTAGCCTGCGCCTCCGCCTCTCTCAATTTCCTCCTCACTGTCCTCTTTTCATCTTTGCGCTCGTATGGGATTATATCTGCGAAACAATCCCACCCTGGTAGCTTCAACGTGCGCATGAGTCCAAACACAGCCTGCTCCTTGTCTTTGGCCTCGATCATTAGATCCATATCGTTGGGGCACGGGGGGAGGCTTGACGGGCGGGGGTTGTGTCGTCGTCGTTGTCGTGCTGTGACGGCCTCGGGCCGTGGCTCGGAGTAGTGCATCTTTTGCCTTATTCGCTTGCGGTCCCAAGTCGCTTTAATGCGTGGGAAAAGGGGTATAATGTCGTGAGTGCCCTCGCGGACCTGCGAGGCGTCGAATATAATGTTGTGGTGGTGGAAGTCAAGGACGAGTGGAATGTTTAACTCTTCGCAGACTGGTAAGAGGTCATGTACTGACCAGCTTACATCGTCATTTTCAAGCACCAGCCGCTTCTTAATCGACACCGACAACGCCTCATAGTTCGCCTTGAACCGCTCAATAGTCGCCGTCTTATCGCCAAAGGTTCCCCCTAGGTGCAACACCATCACCGCGTCTCTGTCCTGTTGTTCTGGCAGCTTCAGCAAAGATAGCATCTCATCGTGATACTCTAGGTCTCTAACTGCATTCTCTACGACCCCCTGCCGTGGACTTCCTAGCTGCGTGTATTGCCCCGGATGCATCGTGAGCCGATGCCCTAGCTTTGCCCCCAGCTTCCCTACCTCCGCGAGCGCCCTTGCAGCAAAAGGCGCGAGCCTGTACCCATACACCTCGTGGCTAGCAAACGGGAACATGTCGCTGCTCAGCCTCATAAAGCGGATCCCGTACTTGTCGTTCCACCGCAACATCCGTGGGACATCTCGCACGTTCGCAAGGCCAATCTCTTCGACGTATCGACAACCCCTCGCAACATCCGCCGGGGCCGCCTTGTTCGGTCGATTATGTATCGCATGTTCGGGTAACATCTCGTTATGGAGGGGGTGTCTGTGAGCGAGGATGCTCGCAATGCGACACGTCCGCGAGGAGAACACTGGCGGGGTCGAGGTACGGAGATAGGTGTTTATACAGGCGTAACCAAGTCTCCCTTTCCATGGAAGGGGGAGGTACTCGCTATTTACCGGCGGCGGCCGTGCAGCATCTCTTTTCACGGCTGCAACATCCTCGTCGATGTCTGCCCCTGATTCGGGGTCTATCTCTGTTCCGTCCTGATCTTCTATCTTGCTCGTGGTCTCGGCGTCAGGTTTGGGCGCCTGTCTCGCTTTGCTAGCGCGTGTCCTATCAATGTCTTCCTTATCCATGCGGATTCTCTTAGCAGGCTGCCTCGTCTTCCTGCTCATTTCTAGTGTAGGCTCCGAGAGATCGGACTGCTTGTCTTCATACGCCTCCTCTCCCACATCACGCTTCCGTACCAATGACCTGGTAGCTCGCATTGGCATCACTGTACTGATTGCAGATGCGCAGTACGCTCTCTTCACTAAGCTTGAAAGACGAGTCAAGTGGGAGTAGGAGGACGGAGGTTTTACAGGGAGAGAGGTGGAGATGCGTGAGCTAATACGCCAGGAGGCTACAACCATGTAGCTACCGAACGAATTGAATCTGTGACGCGTATTATTCGTCCGCCTCTAAAGCTGTCGGTATAGCTGTTGTATAGCCATCTCAATTGCTATATGTATCCCAAAGTTGTTATCGCAGGCAAATGCGCGCCCTAGACGGAGGGATGACGTCTGTGACTGCTACGTCATCACCATATTCTCTACCTCACGCGAGTACTTACTCACGCCCAACTACTAGCTGGGCGGGTATGTACCTGTAATGGAGCGGGTACCCGTAGCGGGAGGCGCCTGCTAATTGTCAGATGACAGCCAAGTCCAGGATGTGTCGCCGAACATGCGAGCGATTCCGAGAAAGCGAAAACTATGTGGGCTCTCCCAGAAAAATTGACTGGCAAGACGTTTAATTGGTAGTTACAGGCAAACGCAAGTGCACTATGGAACTGCTTTAAATGTGTTCTTATTATGGCTTTCAGATGTATTGACAGTATAAACAGACTAGTTATCCTTCAATGCTGCCAAGGTCGAGAAAATCTGCCCAGTCCCACCAAATCTAAGCCCCCTTCTCCCCCTTTCCCGTACAATCTAGAGTTGTATTGTTAGCCTCATTTCTGCCTCAACCGAGAATTTTCAGAGTCCTCAATAAAACTAAGGGATTTAGAAACGTACCAGCACATCCAAGTCATCCAGAACATCCTTATTCTCATCCAACCTGAAATAAATCCTCCTCAGATCACTCAGCGCTGATAATACACCCCTTCCATCATTAACAGGCGCAAGCTCTTTCATGGCATCCAGTAGTATTACCGCATACTCTTTTGCCTCGCCCCACCGGTTTTGTGCACTGCAAAGATCTTCCAGGCGCTTTATTGTTGTCAGAACATATGGATCAAGATGCGTGGTTGCAGCTTTTTTCTGTGACGCCAGGACGCCCAGATATAGCATTTCTGCGTTATCAAACTCCTTTTGCTTGACAAGAGTCTTTGCGAGGGATTCCATTGCATCTAGGGTCAGCGGATCATCATCGCCCAAAATTCGAATCCGCGACTCCATGATCGTCAGTTCGAGCGCCTCTGCTTCATCCAGTCGACCTTGGTACCAGTAAATATTCGCAAGCTTGACTTTGGTGTCAATGTAGTCCTCGCTGTCTTCACCCGCCATTTCGAGGTATATCTCTAGCATCTCCAATCTCAACTTTTCAGCCTCGCCGTACTTCTTAATCTCCACATAAGTATATGCTAGGTTGCTCATTGATTGCAACGTTTTTTCGTCCGCTGGACCCAAAGCTTGTCGCCTATATTCTAAAATAGTGACGTCAAAAGGTTCACATTCCTTATACTTCTCTTGGCTGCTATATGCCTCGCAAAGGATATCCATAGATTCGATAGTGTCCGGATGGTCAGCCCCGAGAGTTCGTTTTGATATATCGACAACCTGCTTCTGGAGTTCTTCAACTTCTGGCCAGAGCTGTAAAAAGTGGTATGCAGTGACGAGTCCCTGCCTAGCTGCATTTGTCTTTGTATGCTCGGCGCCGTATTTCTCAAGTGTTCGTGCGTACATTTCATGGGCAAAGGGCTGTACATCTTCCCAGCGTTCCATGTCAGCGTATACAATCGCAATGGTTTCGATGCTTTCTAGAGTATCCTCGTGCGAGTCTCCGAGTAGTTTTCGACGACCCTGGAGTGCCTGTTCATATAGTGTTGCCGCCTCTTGCAGATTTTCTAAACTATGGTGCAGAGACGCGAGATCAAATAGAGCCCCTAAAACATCCTTGTTCTCTTCATCGTACAAGTTCCGATATCCTTCTAAAACTTCTTTCTGCAAAACCATAGCTTTGTCAGCTTTCCCGATGGCAGTATAGTCATATGCCAGACATTGCATCAGATGCAACGCGTCGTGTTTATCCGACCCTCTGACTTTACGTTCAATTTCTAGCGCCTTTTCATGATAGTCGCAGGAATCCTGTCGATTTCCCGCATTTATGGCAGCTGTTGCGAGGAATTGGAGGCATGTTCCAACTTCGAGACTCTCGGCGCCAAGGAGTTCTTCATAGATAGCAAGCGCTCTTTTCACCGTAACCACGCCATCTTCAGTTCGACCAGCTCGTAAATACATTCCCCCTAGATTTACTAATGCCCTGGCCACATCACCATCCACCTTCCCATGGGTAGCTTCGAATGATTGCAGGGCTTTCTCCTGTAACACAATTGCTTCTTCGCTTTTGTTCGTTTTATTGATCAAGACAGCGAGCTCGGTCTCCGCCGACAGCGTTTTTGGATCGTCATCGCCGAGAGTAGTTTTATATGCGGACGCTATCTCTCGACTTACCTGTACGGCTTTCTCGAAGAGCTCCTGCTTGTGGAAGTTTTGGAGCAACGAACGTTTGGTTTTCAGTGTCATATCATCTGTTGGACCAAGCGCCTCTTGTAGTAGATCAACGGCCTGCTGCCAAAGAATATTGGCTTCCAGCAACCGGCCTTGGTTCTCGTACGTTTCAGCAAGCCCCGTGAGATTAGTTTGTGTTTCGAGGTGTTGAAGTCCATGTTTGGCTTTCAAGTTCTCCAACAACTTAAGTTGAATGTCGGACGCCTCCTTAAACTTTGATAGTTTATTGTGGAGCTGTATAAGAACCGCCATTGCTCTCATAGTGTAATATGACTGCCCTCCCCTAGTCTTCATGGCATGCTCCATGAGGCTTTGATATATGAGCTGCGCATTGTCCCAACTGCTATGCCTTTCGTGGGTTTGGGCGAGATTGAGAAGGGAGATAAAATAGTCAGGATAAGCTTTCTTTTTGATGTACTCAAGAATTCCCAGCAAATATATGACATCTGCTTCGGCATCGTCCCAGCGTCCTAACCTACAATCTGTGTGCGCGATATTGAATTTTACCATTAACACATCGCGATTGTGAAACCCGACACCATCTCTGGAACCCATCGTTCCGTGAAGCTCCTTCTGATATTCTAAAGCTTCTTCAGCTTTTCCTTCAGCTGCATCTACAAGAGACAGGTTAAGCCGTGCGATGTCCGTGTTAAGGTGATTTTCCCCTAGGCTCTTGAGGGCAAGCTCGAGCACTTCTTGTCCATAACTTCTTGCTTCTTCCAGGTTTCCCGCATGAAGTAAAATCCGGACGCGACTACTGCGTGACTCAAATAGATCTGCATCGTCGTCTTTCAGGTTCGCTTCCCGGTACTCATAAACAATCCGTTCTAGAGCCACTGCCTCCTGGAATTTGTCTTCGAATAACTGATTAGCTTCCGCAAGTTCGGAAATGGCAAAAATTGTGTCGGGGTGGGCCTCTCCCAGATCTCTTTTGGAGTTCTCCATCAGCTGGGTGTTCATCACCAGAAGCTGTTCTGGGGAGTCATCTTCTTCGGGCATGGATCTGAAAAACACTTCTTTCGTTTCTTCCAACGACGTAGCTACACCTGCAACGCTAATCATCTTCATCTGGAGATACCCAAATATCTTCCTACTATTTTCGAAAAATACCGTGTGTTCTGGGTCCTCAATTACATAGTCTGGATCCATAGCATCAGGATGTAAATGTCCTACAGGTGTCCGATTTTCTGAATCTGCAGCCCACACGTCTGCACCATTCTCGACGAGAGCAACAACTCGCTCATAGTTGCCAATCATGGCAGCTACATGGAGTGGAGTTCTTCGGTGTCCAGGTTCAACCTGATCGAGTAGCATCAGATAAGTTTTTTCTGCTTGCAGTCGATGTCTTGATATATCAAAATCTCTATTTTTCGCATTCGGACTTAGCTCTGGACAACGTCCTACTACTCGAACGAGTGACACTACATCTAACTCGTCGATAGTGCAGATTTCTGCCCCTGCTTCAACTAGTGCCGCAATAGCTTCTATCTCTCCGCTAATGCAAGCCCAGTGTATTGGGGCATAGGGGTTTTTGCGATCCATAGGGGTGTTAATTAACGCACGCACCCTATCGTGTCGAAGAAGGTGAAATAGTACATGAGATCCATTGACTTTAGAGGCTAGGCGAGCAGCGACGTGTAGGATGGTGGTCTCTGTTGGCGATGTCAACTCAGCACCGCGCTCGATTAAGAGATCAATAACATCGCCATCTCCAATGGGGGTCATGATGGCCAACTCAAGTGCATACCGCTCTTGGTATATTGCATTCATGTCTGCGCCATGATCTAGCAGAGTGCGAATAATCTGATAGCCTCCAGGAATCATAACGGAAGAATGAAGTGCTCCGATAGCGCCATCTTCTTCAATATGCGGGGCATTCACGTCAATATCACCACTTTCTAGCACGGCTTTGAGAGTCTCCTCATCGCCGTAAAGACAGGTTTGATTGAGGAGCACGGGCGAAGCCTTTATCTTTCCGGAACTCAGCAGCAGCTTCATGATCCGACCGCCTCGTCCGTCATTCCTTTTGGCTAATATATTCACGACCCTTTCAGTAGAGATGTTGAGCTCAGCGCCACGGCCAATAAGGACTTCCAGCTGGTCTAAATTTATCTCGCAAGCGCAGTCGTTAATTGCATTGGCTAATGGTGTGTGACCAAAGTCATCAGGCACATTGATATCCGAGAAGGTTGACTTGAGTACCATATCGAGTGTAGATTCGAACTGCGATCGAATTTGGTTCCCATGTTGCAGTAGTGACTGGACACCGTTCGATAGTCCTTGATGTAAAAGAGGACTTTGCATACCGCTAGATGGATGAGATTGAAGGAAAAGTGTTGTCAATTCTGGGAAGCCAAGAGAGACGGCAAGATCTAGAGGTGTCAATACCCCGCCACGTGTGGCGGCACCTGCTTTAAGCAATACCTCAATCAATTTATAGTATCTGGCCTGTACAGCAAAGTGTATCGGCCTAAACACAAAGCGAATCGAATGCTCTCGTAGCTCTAGCACCTCTTTCGAGAACAAGTCAATGTCCCCCGAGTGGTCTTGAAGAAGCTTGACCATTGGCTCAAGTTCGTCTTCCTCGAACATGATCATCCAATGAAGCGGCGCGGGCCCTTTACCGCCCAGGCGCTGTGCAGTTGCACCGTTGCGAAGAAGGAACCGGACTATATCCGAATTGGCGCCTCGGCATGCAGCTGTCACAGGTGTCCCGCAGCCTTCGGAGTGAAGGTTAACATCAGAGCCGGCATTAACAAGAAGCTCTACAATTGGGAGGCATCCTAGTCGTGCGGCTAAGTGAAGCAAAGATCCAAACTGCGTAGAATCGAGGGATGAAACCCTCCCAACCAAGGATGAGATATTGATGCCCCCCCTTGTAATTATAGTCTGTAGCTCATCAATTCGTACGAAACTAAGATCCTTCGCAATCAGAACGTCGTCCGAGTAGAGATCAAACGGCATCTGTAGAATAGACTGTTGAAACAAGGACTCGTGCTTTCGAATACGTGCTGAAAAGTACTTCTCGGCTGGAAGTCTAATCAACTGATCTTCCGCCTCGAGCATAGGGTGGCCATGTGATAACGTCTGGGGAAGCTCTCGTGAGTACGATTGATGTATTCTATGGCAAATTCCCACGGCCATAGGAAGTTTCAGCGACGCAGCTTCCCGTAGATATTCAAGCATCTTCTCCTGGTCGGCTTCGACTCCAAATCCATGGAGGTAGCACATGCTCAACTCGAACAAAGTTCTCCCGAGAATGGCTGGATCTGTATGGGTAGAGGCCATCGATTGCAATCTCGCGAATACTCGTTTCTGCAGAGGAAACGGGACTGTGTTTGCAAGTGACTGTCTCCTGTTAGCTACCTGGGTTGATGGCGGACTAGTTCCGTACTTACATCGGCCCTATACAACGACCATCTTTCGAGCGTTGAAAGTTGAGAAGTCCCAAAAGAGGATATTATTGTCATCTTCCTATAAAGCATATCTCATCAGTAAGCGTTTAAACCTTCCATACAGAAACTCACTTTTCTTTTGCAACAAATTCTCGTTCCAAGTTGAAAAGCTTCATAACTTCCCCAATAGTTACTCGATCTGCTGCATCATCCCTCAAGGTAGACTCCAACACATTTTGCAGCAATGTAATTTTGGCTGCATCAGCCGGTAGAAGATCTTGAGTAGCCAGCAATGCAAGGCGCAGAAGATCATCTCTCGGCAACCCATTAAGCCAGGTGATGGGATCGTCTCGATGTTGACGGTCAGCATATCTTTTTCCATCCTGCACAATCTCCCACACCATCAAGCCATAAGAAAAAATATCACATTTATAGTGATCTTCTCTCATCGTCGAAATCGACTTTCCCTGTCGCACCGCCGGCGGATTAAAGATAGTCGTCCCGATATACCTCGACTCATCATCAAGAATCGAGTGTCCAAAATCCGAAAGCTTCGCCACAATCTCCCCACCATCAGTCTCACAAACAAGCGTATTCTCCAGCTTCACATCTCCCTGCGCTATCCCAGACGCGTGCAACGCAGCCAACCCATTCGCAATTCCGCTGCAAAACCTGATCTTCTCCACAACCGACACCTTCTCGCCCGCCTCCCTCTTCTTCCCCAGATACCCCCTCAACGTGCCATGCGCCGCAAACTCCGCAACAAGATACAGCGATATATGCTCTCCCACAGTCCGCGACCCATACCCAAGGAGCTGAACAATATTCTCACACTCCCTAATCGGGTTATGGGTCAGCACCCTCAGTTCCCGGAGCACAGTCTCAATCGAACGCCTACTCTCCACATCATCCACCTTCCTCGACGGATGCTCAGTAGTCTTAAGATACTTAATAGCCAAAACCTTCGCATCGCCTTCTCTATTCACCTCCCCCCTATCAACGCGATAGCAAGCACCCTCTCCAATCCCGAAGGCCGTGCCCGTCGGCATGAAACTGGTGGTTTTAAACCGATCCAAGTCGGGGCAATGAAGCACAAATTGCCAAACATCAGCGAGATCGAGACCCGGCGGGGTAGCTCCGGCGGAACTAGACCCGGATGTATCAGCTGCAGCTGGGTAGTCGTTGGAGTCGGAGAGCACGGTGCGCGCCGTCGCCTCGGTGAGGTCGTAGATGTCCATCTTTATGATCCGAACCAACTTGGCAGTGTAGCGCCCACGCCTGGCAAAGGTTGATGATGAGGGGTACCCGTCATTATGAGGGTGAGAGCTGAGTATAGTGTGAGTGACTTGTTCGTGCGGCTGAAATATTGGCTGCGTGCTGGCCGCGTGGGGGACGGGACGGACCCTGTCAGCTGTCAGGTCTGGAGCGGCCCATGAGATGGTGGCGGACGCTTTGACTCCGCTGTCATTCGGCTGGTATCCGTAGTCGGGATTCAAGCTTCAAATACAGCACAAGCCGCCGAAATATAAAAAACGTGGTAAATGCAGTGATGCGCTCCTATAATTCCAATATATCGTCCCCCGCTGGCTAGATCGCTCGCTATAAAATCAATCTATCAATCAGTATACACTCTACGCTATCCCGCTCCAAAATGAACGAAACAAATGGGTATTATATCCCCCTCTTCCCAAAACCACACATCTTCCCTACGATTTTCCTCCCCTACGCTTTTCACATCCCCTACGCTTTTCACATCCCCTACGCATTTCACATCCCCACCCCCTCCCTCCCCATCCCAATCAACCTCTGCACAACACTCTTCTTCCTCTCCACCCCCTTCCCCACCCCCCCATCAAAGAAAAGCGCCGGAACCAACAACCGATACGGCGCCGTAATCCCCGCCGGATCCCGCTGATTAACCTCCACATTCAACGTAATCTCCAGCCCCCCCTCAAGATCAATCGCATCCTCCTCCCTCGGCTCCCTCCCAGCCTTCGCCGCTTTCAAACTCAACCCCGTCGGCGTCCGATGGAACGCCCTCAGCGGCGGAACGCGCGGCGACCCGATCGCTTCCGCGGATTGCACGCGTTCGGATAGGGAGTTATTGCGGTGGCTTGGTGGCGGACGTTCGTGGGCCCGTGTGCGTGGTAGTGCCGCGGCGGTGGATAGAGGTGGAGATTCGTCGAAGCTGAAGCCGTCTGAGCTGCTCTGGTTGCGCACAGGTTGTTTACCCTTGTGTTTAGCGCTGAAGTAGTCGTCATCACCCGCACCGCCCCTGATGCGCGGGATTCGTACGTCTTCGCTGCTATACGGCGGCTCGGAGTCGGTCTCGGAGCCGTAGCCGTTGATGCCGCCACTGTTGCTGGTGCGCTTGCCTTGTCGGCCTGAGAGACGTCGGAAGAGCGCTGCGGGGCGGAAGTCTCGAGTGAGACTTCGCGTACGCTGGGGTGTCTCGGGTCTTCCCCCGGGGTAAGGCTCCGTCGGGCGTCCTCGGCTGGAAGATAGACGGCGTAGGAGACCGCTGCCGCCACGTGCAAGAGGCGGGCGGGACGGTTCATTCCGCATCGGTGCATCTGCGCGATATGTTGGGCGGCGCGTCATGGAGAGGCGGCGGAGAAGACCAGGGCGTTCGGGACTAGGGCTGCGCTCGTCGGATGGTGTTGAGGGGGGTGAGAGCTCCGGGTTGTATGGGCGGATAGAGCACCAGTTGCGGCGGGGGAGGAGGCAGTTGTTGTTGCGCTTCTTGCCGTCCACGTCGTGGGTGAAGATGGGGATCATGCTCTCGTCGGTCTCGTCGTCGAAGTGGTGGACTTTGTTGCGCTTGTTGAGGATGTCGGCCATCATGTCTGGTGGAGGGGTGTTTACGATGGCGGAGGATACGACGTTGGGCATGTACCTGTGGTCTTTGTCTTTGGGGATTCCTAGCTTGGGGTTGCTGTAGAACTGCCCGATGGCTGCGAGATGCACGTCACCGCCGAGAATGGTAATGCGAACTGACTTATCAGCTGCTAGGTCTTGAAGGTCTTCGATGAGGTATTGTCGCTCCTTTTTGTGGCTTTTAGCAGTCCAATGGTCATCAAGATCGTCGAGAATCTCAACACCACCATCAAATTGATTGAGAAAGCTGCCGAATAGCCCTGCCCGACCAAGAGCCTTTACAGGATCCATGACTTTCGAAGTAAGACTATCAATCGTTAGTAAGCGCCGTATCGGCTTCAGGGTTGCTGACTTACATATTCTCAAGCCACACGAGTCTGGGGTATGCAATCGGAACACCCATCAACACAATAAGATGCTTAGTTTCACCCAAAACAATCTCATCGTGACATCGGTCCATAATCATGTGGTAAGTTTCTTCCGACAACACATCTTCGCGACCGCGCTCAGTCCGGCAATCCATCCCAAGAAAGGAGATGCCCGCTCCCATAGACATGAAAACACTGCGGCTGTGCTCTTTGATATATGGCCCAGGGCTTTCACCGATAAGCCAGCTAGGTTCCGTATCTTCCCCCTCGTCGATGCTACTCTGGTGTTGAAAGAGCATGTAGTACTTGAATGCAACGTTGCCCAACCCCGAGAATACTGGCGATTCCATGAAGTGGTGCGGATACGATCCAAAGCCATCAATGATATCGTGGTCATCGAAGATATTCACCATAGGAATCTGAGAGTTGGCGAGGCCAAACAAGCCCTGAGAAAACCACGTAGAATACCTGTTGAGATAGAATTCCTCCAGTTCATCCTGCATCTCTGGCGTAAATGACGCATTGTGCTTATGGATCGGGTTTTTGGTAGAAAGCCAATCCGCGAAAAGCTCCGTCTGATTCATGACACAATCATTGTAAATCTGATCTCCGCCTCCAATCATGACATGGAATGGCTGCGTTTGGTGGGTATTCATCACATCGCGCCACATCGGGTCGGGTCCGCTGAACTCATCCGAGTTAACACTGAGACTGAAGCCGTTGCAGCTGTGGAACATCATGTTCATGGACTGTCCCAGAGCTGGAACCCAGAAACCGGTTGCCGGACCATTGTTGATCTTGTATGCAATGCGTTGTTGCTTGTCAGTAAGCTCAACTTCAATATTGAAACGCCAAAATGTAACACCACGTTCAGCATGTAGACGGAATCCCTTCACAGTAGCCACTTTTCCTGCCATCTCGCCATCCACCTGGCCAGCAGAGCCATCTGCATGAGCTGACGGACTGCGTTGTCCCTCAAAGATGCCTTCATCGGACTCATTTCTCGACAGATCAATAGCCTCTTCTAATTCCTCCACCGGGCGAACATACAACGTCTTCCCATCGCGCCCAACCTTCGTCTGCCCAGCAAGAGGGTCAACATACTCTGGCGCAACATCAGCGCCGCTCTTAAAGTGACGCGGCGGTGGCGGGAACAGAGATTTCGGCTGGGCAAATAGACGTAGAGTCGGCACCGCCTCATCGTACTTGGAACGTGCATCCTCTGTGACTATCATCACACTGCCTCTCCAAATTTCTTTGGCTGGAGCTGCCGCACGACTCCCGGGTCGCTGAGACGCCTTCTCCTTCTTCATACCAGCGTAGCGGAGTAGAGGTCCACACTTTAAGAATAGTCGTGGGCTAAATCCAGTGGGACCATCCTTGACCACCTTGTGAGTCTCTGCATTCTCAGTTGCTTTCGCAACACTACGTCTTCGTCTCCCAGTGTTCCCAGCTTCCCACCATGCCTTATCCTTATCCGCTTCTGTTTGCTTCGGTAGAGGCTCCTTCACATCAAGCAACGTCCTGGTCAGAGATGCCACGCCAGCAGTCTTCCACTCAAACAGCCGTTCTGGAGGGGCGTATAGGCCATATCCTGGCGTAAACGGATCTCGCTTGTTTCGGCCTGCATGGACAATCTTCGAGAAGTAATGGTGCCCATCCGGCCCTGTCGCTGCCTGCTCCTGGCCATAGTTTCCAGCAGCAGCCGCCGCGGGAACAGCATACCTCGGTCCATTTACAGTCGCCATATCCGTTGCTCCACCGTCGAGCTCACGCTCACGGTTGGCATTTAACTCCGGACCCAACTCCTCTGAGCGATCAAGCCTGTCCGCAAAGAGTTGCTGTTGCTGTGGAGACATTGTTCTTCGGATGTCTGTCCCGAGTTTATTTCCCATCAGTTGCTCAATCTTCCGCGTCGAGTTTCCTCGTATTGGCACGGCGTCTGAAGTATCATCATCAGACAGTCCTTCCGTATCCAAATTATTTCTATCTTGGCGTTTTGAACCACCACTAGCCAGAACAGCAGAACCCAGGGCAGCAGCGCCCAGGACAGCAGCACCACGGCCTCTATGTCCAGCATTGGTCTGGGCGGAGTCCAAGGGCACCGCCGAGAATCCTCGCTGCGTCTGGCCATCATGACCTTGAGAGTTGTTTACCGCTGCAGCCGCATTACCCGCTTTCAGCTCGTCTGCCATAACACCCCAATTAGATTTTGGCTCTTTCTTTTTCAGCTTGTTACTATTACTCCGCTGCAAAAACGCTCCCGCGCGCTCTCGGAAGCTCCGTCCTCGCTGAACCCCAGGTTGCACATCGGGTTGAGGAGGCGCCGCAGTCTCACTCTGAGGCTCAGGATGTGGCTGGAGTTGAGGCTTCGGCTGATAACTAACATCTTTTCCGATGGGAGCAGGAGGTCGCACAGGCACCGGTTTCATGCTTTCTTGCAGACTCGGAATCTGGCGGTCATCCTGTCCAACGATACCCAATCCCCTTGTATCTCTCTCTCTCTCTCTTGGTATCTCTCTTTCCTCTGGCAAAGCCCGCGGCTCGCTTCTCGCATCTGCGGGTGCTCTGGCCCCGAAATGGACGGTGTTTTGGCCAGTGCGGCCTGTTTTTGCCTCTCTTGCGCGCCGTTCGGCTTCTTCCATGCGTGCACGCTTCTCTTCCTTGGTGATGAGAGTCCGTTCCAACTTCTGCAGCGGCGACCTCTCTGACGTGTACTGCTGCTGTGCCCCTGCCTCGGTAGCGCTTGATCGCCTTCGGTTTTGCGAATTAGCAACCGCGCTCCGGATTTCCGGCCTCTCCTTTCGCGCTTGTACGCTCCCTCGTCTTATATTTGATCTCTCGGCGTTGTCGTCGCGACTCGCGGGATTCCCAGAAGTATTTGCTCGACCGAGTTCCGTATCGACATTCAGTGGCCTACGCCCAGCCCCGCGATCTTTGTTCAATTGGGAAGCTTCGCGGTAATAATCTTCGGGGTTCTGTCTAGCGCGTTCGACGGGTTCGGATGGCCTCCGAGACCTGATGCCCTCCGACTCCAAGTATCGGTCGCCATTGGACTGCGGAGGCCTATAGCTCGATGGGGGACCCTGCCGAGGAACTTCTGGGGCTGCTGGTGGAGGGCCAGTGCTTTCTTCGAATAGCTGTTGGGCCTTTTCTCGACTGGCGCGTTTGCGCCGTCTCTCCAACGATTCCTTGTTGTAGGGGTCTCCGCCGTATTGGTATGAGGGAGGTCGAGGCGCAAGACCTTCGGCGCGGAATGTCGACTCGACTGGCGATGCGAATGGGCTCAGCGTCGATTCCGTAGGCGCCTGGCTCTGGATCGAATAGCGGTCGGGCCTGGGCTGGGGCTGAGGCTGGGGGGCTCGAGGATATGGTTCAGTAGGGAGGGCTTTCTGCAGATTCGGGCCCGTAGATCCATTGCCTAGAGAGCCCTTTCGAAGAGAGCCCTGTCGTTGAGCGACAACTTCGGGCGGTGGGTTGATAGCTCCCCAGTACGGCGCTGGCTTGCCGGCCATGTCGATCGAAGCTATCTCCGACAGCTACAACGGGCAACAACAAGTGAAATTGACGCGATGTGGATATGCTGATGCGAATGGAGATGGAAGTGTAAACTCGCGGTTGAAGATGCAGGGTGTAGCAGATCACAATGGGGTATTTCCAAGCAAGAGCAACTGTCACCGACACAATTTGACGAACGTTCGTCTCATAGGGCAGCAGTCGAGGCCATTGGAGCTGAAGTTGGGTTGGGGGTTCCAGGGTGTACCTTAGCTCACCGTCGCAAACGAAACGCAGGGACCCTCTCACGGCACAACTTTGAGGGAGTGCCGCGCGCCTTTAGGGATGGATATAGCAGAGAGCAAGCGTTAATAAGAAGCAGGAAGCAAAAGATGAAGCCTGAACTGTATGTATCAATCACAGACAAATGTTTACATTCTATTAACAGCAAGTAGAGGAAGGGCCAAGGAAGTCCACGGTAACTAACCTACATGGTACTCTATCATGAGTTGGCAGTTGGCATGCATATATTCCCAAAGTAGCGCAAGGCTGGGTATAACAAGGGTATAACAAGAGTATAATTATGTATAATAGTGTATAATAGTGTATAATAGCATAATTATATAACAAAGAGTCAGCGTCTAAGATGCGTATAACAAGACACGACATAGAACAAAACAGCACAGCACAGCACAACATAGATAGGCACAGCATTGTACAGCCAGCCAGCCAGCCAGCCAGCCATGGTCTAAGTGTACACATAGTATCCACAGTAAACATAAAATCCACAGGTTATCCCAGGCTGCTGACTAAGCAGGGCGTTCAGCCTTCCAGAATAATACCCAGTAACTTGATCAGGAATGGCGCCGGTACTAGCCGTAACCTCAAGGGGAAAGTACGGGGTATATCTTATCCTATCTTATCCTATCTTATCCCTAGTAAGTAAGCCTAATAAAGACGGCGCATCAGTTATTCCGTTCCAGATGACCTAATTGACCTAATAGGTAAGGCGTCAATCTGCCGTCCGAGACACTCTTGGCTTCAGTGGCTACATGGGCTACGTACCACTTACTCCGTACACTACGAAGTACCACACCAGACGGCACTTTTGTATGAGCTACGTACTGCAACTCCACCACTACCACTGTAACTACGGCTGACTTTCCCCAAGGAGACAGATCGCTCTGATCAATAAAAGGCAACGACAACTGCAACTTCAACTGCTTCTGCATATCTCACGCTCTTCAATTATCTTCTATACCCTCTCTCATCAGATGTTTCTGTAAGAGGGCTTCGCTTTTATTATTCTTATACATGTATTTCCAGCGTGGCGACTAGGTTGCCTCTTTTATCCTTACAACTGTAATTTGGAATCCGCCCCCAGAAACGATTAATCCGCCCATTCACACGACCCCCCTTACGAACACTCGACTTGCCTCGAAGACACGACTCCCGACGTCAATGGGACACCCGACACGCTCTTTATACACATACACAATTGACCTGGGGAGGCGCCGACCGCTCCCACGCCCCCCACTCGACTCTTCCGCCCCGACAGACTCGCCATGAGAGGCATATCCCTTGTGGGGCTCTTTGCGCTCACATGCTTCACCAGCGCCGCGAACCTCCTGCCACGAAATTACGAAGCCAGCGATTACTATGTCCTCCACCTCGACTCTGAGGCTGCGCCCGCAGAAATAGCAAAGCGCCTTGGCCTATCCCACGAGGGCCAGCTGGGCGAGCTCGAGGACCACCACATCTTCTCTGCAGCGAGACACGAGGACGATCGGGTGCAAGATGCGATCACGGCGAGGAGGAAGCTGCGGAAACGAGGCGCGAGTCAGTCCGATGTGTTGGATAGCGTGAAGCTTGCGCAGAAGCAGAAGCTAAAGCCACGGATGGAGAAGAGGGGGATAATTCCTGTGACCAAGGACAGGCCATCAGGCGCATTCCCAGAGCGAGGAATTGAGGTCGAGGACCCGGTCGGTGTGGCCAGGCAAGCCGAAGTAAAAAAGATCCTCGGAATTCACGATCCGATATTCAACGATCAATGGCATTTATACAACAACAAACAGCTGGGACACGATGTGAACGTCACGGATGTTTGGATTCAAGGAATCACTGGCCACAATGCTACGGTGGCTATCGTCGACGATGGGCTAGATATGTACAGTGAGGATCTGATGCAGAACTACTTTGCTGAAGGCTCCTACGACTTCAACGACCCCGGTCCAGAGCCAAAGCCGAAGTTGAGCGACGACAGACATGGCACGCGTTGCGCTGGGGAGGTTGGAGCTGCCAAGAACAACGTCTGTGGTGTTGGAGTAGCCTATAACTCCAGGATTGCCGGGATCAGGATTCTTTCGAAGCTCATCACCGATGCGGACGAGGCCATCGCCTTGAATTACGCGTACCAACAGAACCAAATTTACTCCTGCTCGTGGGGCCCTCCAGATGACGGAAAATCAATGGATGCGCCAGGTATTTTGATCAAGAGGGCCATGCTTAATGCTGTACAAAGGGGCCGAGGAGGGCTGGGTTCTGTCTACGTCTTCGCGTCTGGAAACGGCGCTGCGTCGGAAGACAACTGCAACTTCGACGGCTACACGAACAGTATCTACAGCATCACTGTTGGCGCAGTTGACCGTAGAGGCGATCATCCCTACTATTCCGAAAAGTGCTCAGCGCAACTCGTCGTTACGTACAGCAGCGGTGGTGGCGACCAGATTGTCACCACCGACGTTGGCGCAAACAACTGCGCCACAACTCACGGAGGAACCTCTGCAGCTGCACCTTTAGCTGCCGGCATCTTCGCACTGGTATTGTCCGTCCGACCTGATCTGACATGGAGAGACATGCAGTCTCTCGCAATGCAGACTGCCGTCACTATTGATAGCGCAGACGACTGGCAAACCACGACCATCGGCAAGAAGTTCAGCCACACCTTCGGATATGGCAAGATTGACTCCTGGGCCATTGTCGAAGCCGCAAAGACCTTCAAGTCACTCAAGCCCCAGGCGTGGCTCTACTCCCCTTGGATCAAGGTCAATAAACCAATCCCGCAAGGAGACCAAGGCCTCGCAGTTACGTACGAGGTGACAGCCGACATGCTCAAAGACGCCAACCTTGAGCGACTCGAACATGTGACCGTGACGATGAATGTCGAGCACGGCAGACGCGGAGATCTCAGCCTCGATCTAATCAGCCCCGACAACCTAGTCAGCCACCTCAGCGCAACCCGCAAGAACGACGATTCCCCCAACGGCTACGCAGACTGGACCTTCATGAGCGTCGTGCACTGGTAAGCACCTACCCCCCATCCCCCCTACTCCACCACCACTAACACACACACCCCAGGGGCGAATCCGGCATCGGCACCTGGAAACTCATCCTCCGCGACACAACCGTCAACGAGCACTCTGGCAACTTCACAGACTTCCACATCAAGCTCTGGGGCGAATCCATCGACGCCTCCAAAGCCACCCTCCTCCCCCTCCCCAACGCCAACGACGACGACAACCACGACGCCGACAAGCCCTCCTCCACCATCTCCGCCACCGTCTCCACCACCTCCCTAAACCCCGTCCCAACATCCACCACAACCCCCCTAACAACAGACCAACCCAACCGACCCGTCCCCCCGAAACCCACATCCACCCTCACCTCCTCCCCCACCCCCACCGCACCCAGCGACGACCTCGCCGCCTCCTCCACCGCCGCCCCGTCCTCGTGGCTTCCCGGCTGGCTACCGCGTTTCGGCTTCGGCCCAAAGACAACGATCTGGATGTACGCCGCCACTGTCCTCATCGTAGGTTTCTGCATCGGGTTAGCTATCTACTTCTACCTCGCGCGCCGCAAGAGGCTGCGCAATAGCGCGAGGGATAACTATGAATTCGACCTCATCCGCGATGATGAGGAGACGGAGGGGTTGACGGGGGGGAGGCCGAAGAGGAGGGCCGGGGAGCTGTATGATGCGTTTGCTGCCGGGAGTGATGAGGAGGGATTGAGTGATGTGGAGGAGGAGGGGGAGGAGTATCGGGATGTTGCGAGGAGGGGGGGGATGGAGGCGGAACATCATGTTATTGGCGGGGATAGTGAGAGTGAGAGTGAGGATGGGGATGATGGGAGGGGGGAGAAGGATGCGTTGAGGGGGGAGTAGATGGTTTTTGTTGGATTATTGGTGTTGGAGGTGGTGTGTTGTATATATGGAATTGGGGAATGAATTATTTTCAAGGATTTGGTGTTTATGAGGGGCGTTTCGCAGTAGAATTCTTCGGGGATGCTTACGACCTACGTAATTCGCAGGGTTCTCAATAGTGCTGGAGCGCAGCTCAGTGGCTGTGCATGAGATTCTGGTATGTCGCGTGGAAAGTCGACTTTGCACATATGCAGTGACCAGAGAAGGATGCGATGATATACCCGTCCAAAGCCTACCAACCCGGCGATGGACGTCTAGCATGGCCTCCGCTGCTTCTAGAACTCTGACATCTAGTCCCTTAGCGCTAGTCACTGTGATCTTCCCCGCCATCAACCAGCTTGGTACTAGAATGCTGCGTCTAACAGTCACCAAGTTGACATAGTAGCTTGCCTAGAGACTCATCTTTAGTAGGTAAGAAGAGTCTGACGTTTTAAAACTATGTCTTCAAATATCTAAATTTTTAGTAAATATTAAGGTTTAAAATCAGCATTATTATTTTAGTTCTTTTTGAGAAATAAAATATTCTTCATTAAAAATGGTAAAAATAAACCTGCACGATGAAATCATTTTACCAATCCCATTATATAAGGAAGGAACGGCTAGTCAAATAGAGAAAGAACGACTGACTATAGAGGAAAAGAACGGCTAGCTAAGAATGGAAGGAACGATCCATTCTATGGGGAAAGAACGACTTACTCCAGAGGGAAGGAATGACCGGCTTCAGAAGGAAGGAACGATTCCAACTACCGAGGGAAAGGGCGATCGTGAAGCTGTATTTTTTATTTTTCGTTCCTTCTTTATATGGATAAAGGTGTGGATTTATTTTACATAGTCCATATCATATATCTTTGTTAGTAGCAAATTGTTTACTGATGAACTTTCCCTCCAAGAGCATTGACAACCCAACAGCTGTTTCCATGTAGCCCCTGATGGAGTTCCTACTCCTTAAACAATTCCGTTTCAATGCGATTGGATCCTTCAACGCAGTTTCTTCCAATCTTATGTCACCTCACAGTTTTATGGTACCCACAGTATCAATAAAAATGTATGAATTGATAGAGCTAAATAAAGAAGCTAATATGGCAAGTCTAAAGGAAACTCAAGATAAGAAAACTCGTTATATATAATAAACAGATCCCTAAGTTTTATCAAGAGACTGCTGGGGTAAATGATCGTTTTTGTCCAAGCACCAATCTCTTACTCCTCTCCAAAGTAAGCATCGATATCCTCAACCACATCACCCTCCACATCCACAGGAAGGACATCAGGGATCACCTGGCCCTCAATATCCTCATCCAATTCGATATCAAAGATGTTATCCTCCCTCTTAGAGAAAGCAACATCACCAATCTCATCACGCTTACCGAACTGGCGCACAAAGGCAACATAAATATCCGCAATGCGGCGGCACTCAACACCCTTCCAAGACGAGAGGCCCGAGAAGCCAGAGCAGTATCTGTAGAGGTCGTTCTTGAAGTTATCATCAACCCTATCCTTCATCGCCTTAGTAAAGCGGCTCTGCGCCTTGGTATTGCGGTAGCCGAAGTCGTGGCGGTGGCAGCTGGGGATGAAGTTGTATCCGTCGGGCTTGTCGGGCGACCAGGAGCAGCCGTCGCTCGACCAGTCGCAGTCGGGGTTCTTGGCATTGCGCGAAGCCTCGAAGGAGCCGATGGAGACGCTGAAGATGAGACTGTCGGTGGCGGCGTTGGTGCAGGTTGCGCGGGATTCGAGAGCGGCGCGGGCGAGCATTGATGGGGACTGGGAGGCGGGGAGGGCGGTGACTGAGGTAGAGGCGGCCAGGATGGTAGCCACAGTGGTGAGAACGGAATACTTCATTTTTGAAATGAGATTGAACCTCCGAGCAGATAAAGAGTGACGTTGGTATGGGATGCAGGCTGGTGTGAGAAGAAGATTATTGTGAGTCGATGCTGAATTAAATCGGTTGAAGTCGAGGTTATGAGGTTCTTATATAGACATCTAGGTTACACCCCATCTGAGATTTCTCAAACCAAAGTCAGCCTCGTACCTGAACGAAGACGCCTTCCTATTACATCCGCATCATCCATGAGGGGCCACTGACAGACAGCTTTCGGACCAGTATCATCTTAGGCAAAGCTCATCGCCTTCAACTGGGCAGGGCTAAGCACTGGTTGCCGCATATTAAGCTACATCAAATAGGCAACTCGCAGTATGCGAGACTCCCAGCCATTAAACTTTCAAGCATGAATACAGGAACGAATCATCAGAGGGTATCATGACATCGTGCAATAGCTACGAAGGCCAAACTCTGTGATCAACACGGACAGCCTCGCCATGAGGGGTTAGTGGGGCGTGTCTGCCACTTTCCAAGACTATAACTAAGCCGACTAGCCAGATTTAAGGTCTTGTGTCGCCGATCCTGGCGGCCGTTGCCCTTGATCGCAAATAACACCGAACACAAAGCCACCATGACTTTATGACAGGCGCAACAATGCGCCGAGCGTTTCGGGCATTTTACTGTCATGAAGGCCAAAGGTTATCCCGCCAAGCGTAAGACCTTATTGTTAGTGCACCCGATCGCTCGCTATGCATAGCTAGCCCCATTGTTTTGACATCTTACCTTCCTATCCGGATACAGCATTGCGGCGTGGAGGCTATGCGGCGTCTAACTGGCAATCATGGGGAAGGTTATGTTGCCGATCGGAGGCACTGCGCATTGCCAAGACCTGTTCTGCCCCGTCACATGGGCAGGCGGCATGAAACTGAGAAAGCGAGGACAGGGTCGCGATCGCAAGTGAACATCGTTGCCGAAGGTCAGTGCAGCAGCTTCAGCTCTTCTAGAATGTTTCGGTTGGTTGAAGTCATATGTGGGGTTTACGAATGTTGGTCCACCAACGGATGTGGCGGTGATCTTAACTCTATCGCGTGCATTTACGATATGGCCAATTCGGGTTGGATATACGAAAACGTGTGCTTTGACACGCGCTTTCCATGAGAAATATCGAGAATAATACTGTCAAAAATAAAGAGGTTTTCCCTTTTATCCGCAACATGCCGAGGGCGGTGCAGACCTCGTACCCCGTACCTCCTACTTGAGCGGGGAAGATACTGCAATACAAAAATGGAGATGATAGACAGTCTCGTAAATCACTGCCGCTGTCATTACCATGGAGCTTTGCCAAGTCTAGGTCAGCCTATTTGCGCCTCCCGCACCCTGGCTAGGAACATTAAGAATAAGCATATTCAAGGCATGACTTTACTAGCTCGGGCTTTTTTGTGCTTGGTCAAGGCTGATTCTTCTCCTTTTATTAATCTCGTTCTCATTCATGTCACATTTTCGCTCAATGCGGTGATTCAAGTTGAATCTATTTCCAATCTTGGGCTTCAGGTATGAAAATCATCGGCCATCAGGTTGGTTAACGGCATGGTTCAAACTGAACATCTTTTCAATTTCGGGCTTCATCTATAAAAATAGTTAGATGCCAAGTTTGTATGTAAGTTGGCATGGGATCCAAGCTAGATGCTTCGTCCACGATGAAATCAAAATGTCTATAAACGACTGGCAAATTCTCTCAATTTTTTTTCTATCCATCATCCACAGCACCCTCGACATTCTCACATCCAAAGTATCAAACACAAAAAAGCCACTCCAGCAATCCTCTTCCAGCAATATTTCAAAATGAAGGTTGTCTCAGTTTTCACTGCTCTCATCCTGGCGTTCTTCGCCAATGTTGTCTATTCTGCGGCAATTGACAGCTCTCTCAACTCTCGCGACGTAAATGTGACAGAGGCTGCCGAATTTGCCGGGTTCGGTGATGTCGTCGCCTACGCCCCTTCCTGATCGTCGCCGCAAGATCAATTTCTACAGCAATGGTGTTTTAGACAGTAGCGCTATTGAGACTGAAGATGGAGGTACGGTTTTGCATTCACCCGCGGCATAGTGGCTAACAATCTGATCATTAGCAACCTTTTTTGAGGCTGATGGCACTGAGGTCGACCTCAACGAGATTGATGAGATTCTATCCAAGAGGGTGTCTAAGTGGAGACTTGCCATCAAGTTCGCCAAGTTGATCGCCAAGTACGGCAAGAAGGCGTGGAACTACATCTACTGCGTCGGAACCAGCGCCATGCGGAAGTGCGGTGATGAGGTGGGCTCTTTAATTGGATTCTAGTGTTGAGGGACATATGCTAATATGCACAACAGTACCTCGGATGCTCCGCTTCTGGTATCCCACCGTGGAAATGCGTCGAGGGCATCGTCTGTGTTGGCGCTGCTGCCAAGGGGTGCTAAATAATCTTATTGTACCAGGGGATGATGGTAAGGAGGAGTTCCGGAAGCTGGAGAGTAACGAATCTAGTGTTTTATTTGTTTTAGCATAGGGAAACCGAACGTTCTAGCTGTTTAGAATAATAGAAATGGCTTAAAATTCGGATTCCCTATGCAGTGAAACCTCGATATGAAGTTGCTTTTGGGAGCCTGATAGATCTTTACATCAAGAATTATGGGATAACTGCTCTCTCATGCGAGTGAAGGATAATGTCCCAGGACCGAACAGCTATTATAGGCCATCGAACCGGCCGGACCATACAGTTAAGGAGCAGGCTGCCCGAAGAGATGAGGTGTGTGATACAAGGCTGTGTGTGGCTTTTGTTGGCACCTGTTATCAAAGGTGCTGCTGATGCAACACTCTGGATGAGCCAGATATGATTCGCATAATTTGGTAGAGTTGTAATATAAGACGCAGAAACAAGGCTCATCATGCACCGAGCTGAAACCGGTTCGTAAGGCTACGATGGTATTGCTTTCTTGCCTAATATACAAAGAGTCCTATCTGCTGTTTAATATTCATCATTCTTCAAGTTTCTTTAACTACCATTTTATTATTCGAAGTGACCAGACTACTCATCATGTCTGATATCCTTCAGATCCCTGGCGCATGGAACAGCGCATGGGAGGCGCCCTCTACAACACCGTATGACATCGTCGATGCGCACCCTCCTGTACCTCCCCAGCCTTCCCCACCTATATCGCAAAGTCGTCGTCCTCCTCCACCACCCCCGCCTTCACAAAGTCGCCGACCTCCACCCCCCCCTCCTTCGCAAACCCGTCGTACACCTCCACCTCCTCCCTCGCAAAATCGTACAGTATCGCCATCTCATCCATCACAAAGCCGTTCAGAATCTCCACCTCCTCCCTTGCAAAGTCAGCGTACACATCCATCACCTCCTCCCTCGCAAAATCATCGAGCATCACCCCCGCGTCCCTCTCAAAGCCGCCCAGAATTTCCCCTGCCTCCTTTGCAAAGTCGTTTAGACGCTGCTCTGCCTCCCTGGCAAGGCCTTGTTGTACCTCTCTCGCCTCCCTCGCAGAGACGCCATGTATCTCTTCCTACCATACCGCAGAACCGTTCGGAATATCCCCCGCCACTCTGGCAGGGTCGCCTTGCAGAGAGACGTCGCGGATCTGTCCCCACTGCAACACAACCCGGTGTAGAGTTCGATTTTTTTGCCGATAGCTCCGAGGATGAAAATGATACTGCCATTGAAGACCAAAGAAAACCAATCGTCATCGCAGTCTTTGGGAAGACTGGCACCGGAAAGACATCCTTTATCAACGCGGTGACAGGAAGGAGTCTCAAAGTTGGGCATGGTCTTACTTCCTGTAAGGTTGCCTATAACGCTATAGAAGTATTGAATAAAAGCTAACTCAAACATGAATAGGTACCGAGGACGTTCTCGCCGTTTCCTGCCGCATTGGAAGCGAAAATATAATTCTTGTTGATACCCCGGGGTTTAGTGACACGCATCTTACTGATACAGAGATTCTGAGACGGATTGCTGGGTGGATGAAAGATTCATATGACGATGGATTTCTCTTGTCTGGGATAATCTATCTCCACAACATCAATGATATCCGCATGGATGGTCCTAGTCTCAAGAACTTGCGCATGATGCAAAAACTCTGTGGAGCTAACTCTCTAAAAAACGTTGTTCTGGCTACTACAATGTGGGAGAAGGTGGATATGAGACAAGGAATGGAACGCGAATTGGAGCTACAGAAAAACTTTTGGAAAGATATGATCAATGAAGGCTCGACTGTTGCAAAGATAATGACTGAAACTGGTGGTGAGGCTCGCGAACTAGTCGTATCACTGCTAAATAACCAGCCGCTATCAACCAAGTTGCAGGAAGAGCTTCAAAGCGGAACAGCACTTGTTCAAACGGAAGCCGGAACCGAGATCAGGGCAGAAATGATAAAACTGATCCTGAAGTTGAGGAATGCTCACGAGGCTGATATTGCTGACCTGAAGCTTGCCCAACAAGCACGTAAGAACTACCCTTTTATAATGTGGTTATTGATCGCATTGCTATAGACAGTGACGCGCAACTAATAAACATGACAGACGACCTGAAGCTTGCGAGACAAATCACAGCTGAAATCCAGGAGAGTCAACGCAGGATAAATCGATTGGAGGCCGAAAAGACAGAGTTGCAAAACCTAAACCTGAAACCGTGGCCAAGGGTAAAAAGAAAAGGTATTTTCGGAATTGGCGGTTATCATTGCCGAGTGTGCAATCAAAAGACAAATCAAGTTGGAAGATGGACATGTAATGGTTGCAAGAATCAGCAGAGGAATATGTGGTAGGCCTATGTGGCAGTGAATTACGATGGCCCCAAACTAGGCTCCTACTTGCTTATCATTTCTATATCACTTCTCAAATCTAATGAATCAAGTCTCATCATCTATTACGTCAGCTGATGTTACGCTTATAACATATTCTCGACGCAATAGGTAAAGTCCTCGTTTGACAGGTCTCCAGAAAATGCAGGGAGGGCAACTTAATATCATACATTAGCCGAAAGCGGGAAGCTCAGCCAGTGAGAAGAATACAATTATATGAGAAGCCAGATATTCATAGACTCATCCTAAATCGGAGACTATTTATTCAAAATTGGCCTTCACATATGAATGGAACCGTGATCGGCGACGACGCGGAAAGTATCTCGGCCTTAAAATTTGCCCGTCTTATGTATTAAACTATATTAGATGGTTTGTATTACCTCTGTATGACCTCGTTACTTCATTGTGTTACTTTCGCATTGTCGGGCTTTAAAATTCATTTGTTTGAGGCTGATATGCTTGAATATGACTCCATAGTATTCTATCCATCGCCGGAGGAGGAGATTAAGTTGCAGCATATATAGCCCCCCCTCCCATGAAAATTAAAAAGTAAAACACTCATCAACACCACAAACTACATTTCAGCTCAGCACATTTCAGTTTCCATACTCCGAACAGCTGTTCCAACGCCATAAACACTGTCACCTTCTATCACAATGCTCCTCAAACCCATTTTTGCGACTGTGGCCATGGGCTTCATTGCCCTCACCATTGCTCATCCCACCTCAAATCAGGAAAACACGCTGGAGGATTTAGCTGCTCGGGATACCTGCAGTGGAGCTCAATGCGGTGGTTTTGTTGGGATCCCTTGCGAGTCACCATGCACTACTTGTGTTACTCCTAAGGGTTGCGCCGACTGCTTTGGATATTGTCGATAAATGTGGGATACTATCCTCCTGCCAAAATGATGTTGACGGGAAGACGATCTGGTGGGCAGTAAAAAGATGACTTATCAAATTGGTTATGGGTCTCTGTGTTGGCCAGGAATGGAGCTTCATTCTTTGAATGTGGGGTTACGAATTTGTTTTTCTTCTTACTTTTTAGCTATGCAACACACAAAATAAAATAGTGTGCACAACAGGCCCAATAACCACACATAAGTATTTTAAAACCCATGCCATATTTATTTATCAGTCTTAGCCCAATAAAAAATGTGAAGTTATGTTATCCTTCCCGGAGCTTCCCGGTCCTGTTCCTCGAATGCTTACTGTACTCGCAATGAAGCGGCCTAATGTGACCCGACTGCAAAAATATGCTTATTTTTCTTAGCCAAGAATTGTCCCTTCATTCACAGTACCTGAAGTGGAACTTCTGTCTCATTCGACGGAGGAGTCGTTCCGGATGAATGGTCACAGGGATGTATTTTTGCGGGGTCTACCTCGGGGACTATGGGGCACAACGTAGCTTTACGGGCATGAGCACTGTATGAATTTGCAAATGAGAACGGATAAATACATATCACATGCTCATTTTTCCTTGAAATAAGCTATTTTGTAATCGTATCTGTAATTCCCCAATAATCCATGCTGGGTTCATTTCATTCTGTCTCACCATTCCACACGAAGGCCAAGGCTAGGCTTTATCTAACAATAACAACTTTACTAGCAACCCCGCAATGATAATTATGGCGCGCGGGTAGATAAAGTGTCAGTTCCATGGCATGGATGGTGCCGTCCAATTGTATCGATATATTTATCCGCCGGATGTTACACTACTGGTGGTTTAACACGGTTAAACACCATGCTAGGACGCATCATGCATGCTTACTCTGTGCATCGCCCAGGGGGGTTTATATAGCCAAGCTATCTGCAAACTCTGTTTACATTGTCATTCGTTTATAAGAATGCAGATGATCAATAGAAGCAGGTAGATTCCTTGTTTGCAATATATCACAGACATATTCATGCTGTGATGGCGTTAAATGCCTACCTATTCTGCATTACTCGGACTTCATGATATTCCGATCAGAGAGTTGCTTTCTTTCTGGGCTAAGTAATGCACCTATCAAAGAGCTACATTCTGGAAATTAACCACAGGCTATACGTATCTGACTATTGATGGCTTCTTTCGGCCCTCATGATGCGCCGACGAGTGAGCTGTTTCTGCCTTTCCAAAACTCCATTTGGCATTCTCATAGGAATATCGGCCCGCTCTGTCTTCACCATGGCTGATAATTTTCGAAGACTAGATCTCCAAAAAGTATAAAGGGGCTGGCAGGAAGGATGTCGTATTGTAGTTTTTCCTCATCAGTTGAACAGTCAAGCCACGCCATAAAACAAATTCCCAAACAATTCTCCATATCAAACAACCCAAAGCCAAAATGAAGATCTCCGCACTCCTCGCTCTCGCCCTAGCGACTATCGCTCTTGCCTCCCCCGTCGCTGAACCGGAGCAGCTCGAGAAACGTAAGTAAATACTCGAATATGAAAAGAAAATCTGCACATGGACAATGTTCATATACTTACCGTCGACTTTTATAGGTTCATGCGCAACTGATTGCAGCAACTTAGCTTCGAGACAATGCAAGTCGTCGTGTTCTGGAGCAACGAGCCCGAGCTGCGAAGCACAGTGCTACCAAAGCTTGTACGCGAGCTGCAAGGCTCAATGGTGCTGATAGGCCATGGATAGTCCGTGATGCAAGTGGGAGCTTGGAAAAAGGCGCCTATGGCAAGCAGTACATCTCGTGAATACAAACCGGGGGGCAGATGGGGATGTGGCAGAAATAGGGAGATAGTCATTCACTCACAGAGGTATTTTTCAGGGGTCATTTGAGTTCTGCTGGTTACAGCGCGCACGACAAGCGTCCGAGAGAATGGAACTGTAACTAGCACCCCAAACTGATCAATGAATTAAGTTCCTATAGATGCTGGAGATCATGAAGGCCATATATATAATCTACTAAGTGCTAGGATTGTCTTTAAATGTTACACGTGAGGTGTCTAAACTATTCATTGGCATCCCAGAATTCCCCTGCAACCTTTGCAGCTTGTGCAGCCTCCTTTGTGAACCTCACCCAATGTCCTGCCAAAATGATATCATGTACGCCTTCCGCAGTAACCTCCAGGCCCACCTTGTTGCCTTCCACAGCCTTGAATTCTTCATACAGCTGTACGTTATGATCGTACAAAATTTCACTCGCCCCAGTTAGGAAAAGCAGCGGAGTTGGAGTAGCAAATGGATTCCCCAAAAATTTAATATTGGGATGTGCCAGCGTAATCCCACTTTCCTTGCTCGGCATCAGTGAACTCGCACCCCACACGCCAACCCGCTCATCGAGGTAGTCAGTCGGCGCATTGTGATGCATCTTCATCAACTCTGGGTCCAACGCCCCCTCCGGGTCCGCCCAGGGTGACCAGAGCCATGCGCACGCCGGAGACGCCAGTTTCGCATCCGGGTTGTCGGCAATGTAGCGTAAGAGCCCCATTGTTAGATGGCCACCAGCGCTATCACCCGAAACTGTGATTTTCTCGGCTGGGATGTCGAGCTCGTCCGTGAGATATAGATAGGACGTAATGGCATCCTGTAGGGGAGCAGGGAAACGGCATCCTGGGTTCGACGAGAGCCGATATTGCGGGGCAAACATATGAGTTGCGGCAGTGTTGGCAAGGAGCGTCTTCGCAGCAAATCCAGCGTCGCCGTCCCGTCCATCCCCGATCGTGTAAGCGCCGCCGTGGAAATGAAGAACAACCTTGCCGACAGCAGCGCCCGAAATTGGGCGGGCGGGGTACCAGGTCCCTCCAATAGTCTCGGGCTTGACCTCAGCGTCCAGGTCAACCACTCCGATGTACTTGTCGGATGGTCCAGGCTTCATCACCACAAACCGATCGCCTTCTGAACCCGGCTTGAGGCTCAAGGGCGTTTTCAGCTCAATAACGGCAGTCCATGCGAGGAACGACTTCACGACGAAGACTCCCAGCGCCTGCTGATAGGTCCATTTAGGATTTGGGCGGCGGGAAGCGGAAAGGAAATAGAGCATCCAAAATGGGAATTGGACTACACCGACGCCGATTGCCCCCACAGTAGCAACGATTTTGCCTGGATGGCGGGTATATGCAGATTTCGAGGCCATCGTCAGGTCGTAGTCTGGCTATAGCTATAGCAAACAATTGAACATTATGACAGAAGAACGAAGAGGAGAGGGGTGAAATATGCTCCGAGCCGCACCGCCTACGTAGTAGAATGTGTTGAGGTAGTTGTTTACCCCATGGGGAAAATGCGCAACATTGTTACAAGGGAATTGCTTGTGAAAGACCGAGGAATGTTTGGTGGTGTCTAAGCTACTTTATAAATTATGTGGGGCGATACTGGTAGAATGACACTAGTGAGAACTTGATAACAAGAGAGTTCCAGTAGTCGGACACCGCTGTCGGTGTCCGGATATTAGAACTCATAACAAGGGACTCTTACAACTCTACTATAGGGACGGCGAAATAACCTAGGCGAGTGAAATGGACAATAAATATAGTTTACGATTAATATACAGTATATATAGTTGGCTTTGCAGGACATAATAGTAGGTTTTTACCGTAGGGTGCGATTCTATTAGGTTCTGTGAATGCGACGACAAGGGCAAATCACAGATAGTCATGTAAATAGTTTCATTTTCTAGCACCTATTACGATATAAACTACATACAAATTAGGTATAAAGTTTATCTTTTGCGGTGGAGGGTGCCTCTTCATTTCCCCCACCACTAGGTAGACGATTATAACCCTTTCTCAAGCGACATGTCTTTAAGAACATCCACTGATCCCTAATGCCGCCGCTGTCGTGCTCCCCAACCCAACCCAAGCTCTCATCGCATTGATAATGGACAGATCGCGATGCGGCCTCGTGTACTTCCCTGAGACCATTGTATATCCGCATGCACTCGCCACATACGCGGTATCCAGCGGGACGCCCAGACATGCGCTCGCCGCCGCCGACCCGGTATAAAGGCTGCAATCGCTTAGTCCGTCTGGAAAGCCATTTCCGCCGGCATCGGTGAACATGTATGACGAAAGAATGAGCTTGATATGCCAGTCGTTGTCGGTGCGGCTGAAGAGATTGACTTCAAAGCCACGATGCTTGGCTACGTCCTTGTCCTTGATAAGGACAGAGCCGTAGCTTTGCATGTCGCGGGATGAGGAACCCTGCGTATGGCATTAGCTTTCAAAAATGCATTTTAGAGAGAAGGCTGTTATTTACTGGATTCTGCTGGTCATGGTCATCGTTCTGGATCGCAAATCTAGAGGGCGGAATGATCCAACTACCACAAATCGGCATCTCCTTCGGATAATCGGAGCTCCAAATCTTAATTTGTGAGATCTCTGAAGCGGTGAAGCCGTTACTAGAAAGGACATTGTCGAAGTTAGTGTACCAACTACTCGCGCTCCCATCACAGGCTAGAGGCGCTGCCTCGCCACCGAGGATCACTTCGAGCCAGGTGATCCAGTCCGCGGGCATGTTGCCGCCTAATTTCTTCTTGACGATGGCGAAGATGGCTGCCATAGATTGTGGGCCGATGTGCTTGGCCGCGTCGACGCGGATACCGCTAAAGCCAATAGAGAGGAGGTCGACGATGTAAGTCGCGATACGGTCTTGCGTGTACGGTTTCTCGGTATTCAGGTCGAGGAGACCGACCAGGTAACCTTTTGTGACCTGGTTCATATCGGTCCAGGAGCTGATGCTGCGCTCGCAGTGGAAATCGGTGGGGCCGTATGGGACGGCTGGAAACTCGTGCGTTGGTCGTGTTCCAGTTTGAGGGTTGATCAAGTAGGTGTTGCCTGAGGTATAGTAGGGTGAGCCTACAGTAGCGTTGTGACCACTGTATAGAGAACAATCGGTGTTTCTGTGGTTTTGGATATCTGTTCCTTGGCCTACCATGTGGTTGACAACTGCATCGGCGTAGACTCGAACACCAGCGGCTCGACAAGCTTGAATCATGGCTCTGAGCTCAGCGCGAGTGCCACTGCGAGAATAAAGTCTGTAACTAACTGGCTGATATACCAGATACCATGGACGGAACTGCTTGTCAGTCTCGTAGTAATTACTGCCCCAAACGCTCTCAGAAGAAGGCCAAACTTTGACTCCCATATATCCAGCCTTTCCCAAAAACGCACACTCCTTGGCCACGTCATTGTATGGCCATCCAAACAGTTCAACGATGCCACCTTTTTGGCCGTTGTTAAATGTGCTTTGAGCTGCCGTTAAAGCTGTATTCTGCCAGATGAAGTTGATTGGGTCTAGTGTCAGGGACTTGCCACTAGAAGTAGAGATCGTAATGGCGAGAGTAGAAGTGAACCCATTATTGAGCTGGAAGGTATTGCTCGCTGTTGCAGCAGCTCCATTGAAGGAGTACGTCAATGCCTCCAAAGTCCTCGATGCAGCGTTAACAACAACAACGGCCTTGGTTCGATCAGAGTTGTACTGAATGTCTGCGTATCCAACAAGGTCACGATAGTTTCCAAATGAGGCACTGTAGTCAGCTGCACCCTGTGGTGGGGTTTGCCAGCGTCTATTTTCGGCAGAAGCGGCAAAGGATGACTGAGCATCAGATGTGCAGCTGTCTCCTCCATTCCAGTTGCCGCAGCCAGTTGGAGCTATAGCAAGGCCTTCAGATGGAATTGAAATTGGAATAATAGGTGGCAGCGAGCTTGGCGAAACGGCCCCTGTGACGGTGCTTGGAGAAACGGACCCCGTCGCAGTGCTTACTGAAGTGGTAGTTGAGGCCTGTGAGACACTGGTACTTGTAGATGTCGATGTGAGGGTGGTTGCCACAGTGGTAGTTGAGGCCCGTGAGACACTAGTAGTTGCAGATGTTGATGTTGAAACTTGCGTAGTACTGGTGGCAGCAGTCGTGGAAGTTGCGACGGAGGTGATTTGATAGTTAACATAGTTTCCTGGGTCAAAATATCTTCCTTTATTAGCCTTTTCCTGCCTCTAAACACATGGGGGTTCTTACGACGAGCCACTAACATCATACTGGATGTAAAACTGGGTCGCTCCAGAAGCTGTCCCGGAGAAGACCCACGTCTCATAACCAGTGGTAGAAGCTGCAGAATAGCTTGCAGCTATTGGGGATGAGACCCATGTACTACCAACAGCCCAGTGGACGCCGACAACCTTTGTGTAGGCGATGTTCTGGATCTGACAGTTTTGTAATTTTGATCAGTGATGCTAATATGAGAAGGGAAACTCGAAGGGACGAACATGTATAGATCCTGCAAGAACATTGTTTGAGAACGTATAGCTATTCAACGAGACTTGTGTTGCTCGCTTCTCGAGCGGAGTAGCACTAACGGTGCCTGTCAGGAAGAGAGCGACAAAGAATAGGTACAGCCACCACAAACGTCGGCAAGGATTTACAACCATGCTGGGCATTCCTTAGTCTTCTGGCTACGACTGAAGAACGAATTAAAAAAAAAAAAAAAAAAAAGGAGATATTAAGCACTTCTTATCCTTTTCTATCATGTACTCCACCTCAACAGCTTGTCGAGTTTTTGAATTAAGCTCATGGAAGTCGTCCATTATGATCTAGGAGGTATTCCGGGGATACTATCACAATTCTCCATGAAGCATGAGACAATTGCGGGGTCCTCAAGCCACCTGTATACCGTGGTATGAAGTCTATAAAGGACCCCGCAATGTGGAATGAAGATCTTTGCTTCGTGAAGACAGGGCATGAGAGGTATATTGAGTGAGGAAGGAAGTTGTTCGCTAATCAAGAGTAGTTTACTTTCGTTGCCGTGACTGGGCGAATCGGACCGCTGAATCGGACCGACGTTGTTCCCCGCGGGGAATCCTTGCTGACCACCACCCCTGAAAAAGGTCCCGTGCCCAGACTCTCCTGTACCCTCACACCAGTTCTAACCCTGAGCGGTGCGCGACTTCTCGGCTGGCTCCGTGCCAAGCCTGAGCTGGCATGCCCAATTGCCCGCCTCAGTTGGGTGGGCCTCACCAGCATCGCACACCCAGCAAAGCAATTGACAGCTTCAGAGTTTCCGAAGGCAGGTCTCACCTCCGGCCTACGCCTGGGGCCTGGTTGGCCGCCTCTGTGGAATACAGGGCGGTGAGAAGACGCCACAGCTCAAAAAAGAGCCGAGCCCGTGGGGGGCGTATTTGCAATAAGTTTAAGCCGCAAATAGCGTTCTATGGGGTGCTGAGTAGATTAAAGTCTAGGTGGTGCTTCTACATCGGCCCGAGTTTGCTCTGTGTGGAAGACTGTGGATTCGGCTCTTGAGAGGTGTGGCTGGTATTTGTGTCGGCCACAACAGATCTTTTAGAGTTTTTGGTACCTTGCACTTCGCACGTGGTTATGTTCGGCACTAAGGTACGTCGTCAAGGAGCAGGGCGAACGGATGTGTGGCATGAGCACTATAATGTAAGTAACGAAATTTTGGGCGCGGGTTTCGGCACCCGGCGAAACTATGAGAACTGTATATTGTGCATCGAATAGCGTCTGCCCAGGGCCTTTCCTAAGGTTGCATCCTCTCCGTTTTTCTATCGTTTTTCTATATTCGGTCTTGGCACCGTTAGAGGTGAAGGTGGGGGCAGAGCAAAAAAAGTCCAATTCGTGGATTCTTTATATTGCAAACACTTCCGTCGTGAACAGTGAGCTGCCTTAAGCTTTCCCAAGGGGGGTTACCGTTTCCCCTCGAGGTAGAGCAGGATGAAGATTTGTGGGCAACGACTCTACTGGCGATTGATACTGGGAGCGGCCGCTGTTGCAAGAAACAGCTGTGAGGAAACACAGAAACGAAAGCTGTCCTTTTTAGCAGCCTTCTAGCCGTCACATCGTTAAATAGAGTAATTATTAAGCTTCGTTGATCTTGCTTTTAGATACCTCAATACACAAACTTTTATAATAAGATTCTTTATCTAAAAAGCATCGTAGTGCATTATTTGTATTGTTACATACACCATGGCCTCTATTAGCACCCTCTAAAGTCCCACACAAGCATACGTATTAGCCCAGAGCCCCGTACAGCTCGCGCCAGCAGCCGGGTTCCACTTGATGAAGTTTGCAACGGTGATGCTGTACAAGCGCGTGATAGTATCGCAGCTCTCGCCCGTCTTCACGAGATGGAACTTTTTGCAGTTGGTGACCATGCCAGTTTGGATGGGCTGTGGTGTGGGATTAGGGGTGCTCCCAATGACGCCGGTGCAGATGTTGTAGTCAGCCCACATACCCGTACACGCGGTACCGCCGATCTGTGTGTTCCAGGTCGCAAGCTGGGCGACAGTGACACTTGCAGAGGACGCAATGGTCACGCATGTGTCTCCGGCCTTAACCTTGTAGAATTTGTTGCAGTTTGTGACCATGCCCGGCTGGACGGGCGTGGGCGTAGCAATGCCGTTGCCGGGACTGGTTGGGGTGCCGCCGATCACACCCGTGCAGATGTTATAGTCGGCCCAGATGCCCGTGCAGGCCGTGCCGCCGATCTGCGTGTTCCATGAAGCGAGCTGGGCGATGGTGACGCCCACTGAAGAAGCAATGGTGGTGCAGGTGTCGCCGTTCTTCACCTTGTAGAAGCGGTTGCAGTTGTCGACCATGCCGGGTTGGACCGGCTCGGGGGTCGTGACGCCGTTGCTCGGCTTGGTGGTCGTGGGCGGCACCGCAGTGCTGGTGGTTGCCGGCTTGGAGGTGGTCACCGGCTTGGAGGTTGTGGATGTCGTGGATGTAGTGGTCGGGATGCTGGGAGCGGGACCCTCGACGCAGTAAGAGTAGTCCGCCTTCCAGTCGGCGCAAGACTTAATCGACGGGTTCTGGTGAGGAGTCAGCACAAAATCTGAGAGTGTAGGGGGCCTCGGAGCAAGACTTTCGGGTTAGGCTTACCCATGCAGTCAACTGGCCAACAGAGATCCCGACAATGAGGAGCACCGTGTCGCAGCTGATGCCATCATCGCTGTTCCACCACAGGGTGCAGGCCGCGGGCGTGTTTGGGTCGTAAGAGTAGAAGGGTGTTGAGCTGTCGAAGCGCTTCACGCCAAGAGCAACGCTATGGGCGGCGAGGACACCGATGGTGGCAAGGATGGAAAGATGGAGCATCGTGGTGATGGTGGGCTACTTAGATTATGACTGTGCCTGTGAAGATAAGGAGAGAGCTGGTTGTTCCCGATAGTCCAGATGTGAGTCTCTCTCTACCTGGGCAAGTGTCTGCTTTAATAGGCAATGATTGTTTATTGATACTCTAGCATCAACGAGCATCGTGTCACCCTGGGTAGCCCAGGGCATCTTCCGGTCCCGGAGTTGTTTACCTTCATGCTGAGCTCTATGTAATGCTAAGCCCTATATATTTGTTAATGAAGCTATATGCATGCCATCGATAAAACTCGCGGATATTACTTGAGCTGCTTTGAGTTGTTCATCCGATAAAGGCTCCACTGTTAGATCTAGATAGTAGTGGTAAGTGCTATGTATAGCTAGCTAGTGGAGAGTACAGTATCGGCTAATTAGAAGTTGTGGCCGTGGGGTGGGCGGCGATGTGACAGCGGGAGCTGGGGGCGGGAAGGTGGGGGCGAAAACGTCTTGGCTTAAATCCTTCTAAAGTCTCTTCAGTCTTGGCTCTTTTAGGCAACACCATCAGGACCAATAAGAGGTTCAAGTCAGACTGGCACTCTTAGTTAGGATTCGCTTGTTAAGATCCTCTACAATATCTCCGGGTCGAGATCCCGGTGTCTTTGGACAGTGAGAGACATGAAGTAATGGCCCCTTTACTTCTTTTTGCACTGTTTGTTTACTGGTTAGCGCTTAAGGATAGAGTTACAGTAGATGATGTAGGAACGTGTAGAAAGGCGTAGGTACGCTGGTGCCTAACTATGGACCTGCATTTTCCCTACATGCAGGCCAACACTAGTTATTAGCCCTATACATGTACTGTGTAGTTCAGTAGTTAGATTCAAGTCACGAGTGTGAATATTGTGAGATATGCTTATGGCCTTTAGAGTTAATGAATTGCGTGAAACGATCTTTATACCAATAGAGTTCAACATGAATTATAGTACAATTATTACAGTATAACAATAATAGTATATTATTCTATCAGTGGACCCTAGCTCAAAGAACATTCAAAGAACAATCGATATGGAAATCAGAGATCGTTAGTGGGTGGCGCAGACCTTACCTCAGTAAAGCGAACTGCGGTCGAGTTGTTCTCATTACGCCCTGGGCACGAGCTCAGCGTAGCCTCAATGTGCGGAAGCTGAGCCACAGGCGCCGTGCTGAATTTGATATACCGCGATCCATATCCGTTAAGCTCATCCAACCACGGAACCCCAACGTTGTTCCTCGACCGGGTTCGACTTACCAGCAAAGCACTCGCACGGAATGACCACATCCCACAATATTTAGTACGTGTCTGTGGTCCTATTGGTCATGTTAACCGCGTTAAAATGAAGGGACTGCTTGCGAGGGTCCTTCATGAAGTCCTCACTGAGATCGGCGAACCGAGGTCGGCGTACTGCGTTGCCCACAAGAGCCTGTTCTCCGAACTTAGCGGGATGCTAAGGGACTCCACCTGCGCACTGAGGCGGACATTTAGCGTCCAGGCACTGTCGAGATTGCTGATGTTGAGGACGATAGGGAAGTGCTATGTGAGCGAGTAAGTCTCATTATAGCGCGGTAAGATGAGTTCCACTTAGAAATTAGCGGCGAGCGTTCGCTCGGCGCACGCGATCTAGGCTAGGGGATAGAGGAGGGTGAGGAAGGAGAAGATAAGTGCATTATCGCGGCAATTGTGAGTATAGAGAGAGCTGCAGCGGTGATCAGATAGAGAATGGAACAAGAGAATTGCGAGCCATACAACTTCGATAAGAGCTGACAAAGAAAGAAAGATTCCGAAAGTTGTAAAATGGGTACAAAGCAGGGGGCCTCGTCTGACATTTCAATAGGAATGGATTGCAATGGCTAAGATATGCCAAGCTCTTCGTGGGGGCTAAGCTCCCCCTGACAGTGCCAAGCAGATTGGAGAAATCCTCGAGCTCCACTGACCGCCAAGCATACGGAGCGGAAATCGAGCCTCCATTAAGAAGCCATTATTGACTTTTATAGTCCTAATAGATTAAAATTCAATAGTCTCTCTATCTCGCCCCCATTAACTGTGCCGTTTAAACCGTTTAACTGCAGATGCTAAGTTGTTTGCTAATGCCAAGTTAGCTACGGATTCAGGCTGTGATGCCCAAATAAATATTCACACTTAGGGCTCTGTGGGCTTCGCGAAGTGCAGGATTACCATCCCTACAACATTAACCAAGATTAACGAACTCAAGGTAATTAGGAAACAATGCTGACAAGACGACAGGATGCAGCCTTTCGCCCCCATACTATGCCGAGCAGCTTGCGGGCTGACCGAGCTGCGAAGAAGTCCAATCCATATCCATATAATATAACAATGGTAGGAGACCTTGAGATTGTTCATCACCCACCCGCCTTTCTCATCTCTCTCTTCGCCTTTTCCCCTAGAGCCCTCCGCGCTCGTTGACCTTACTGAGCTCTCAAGCTCTTGTCTTGGCTCCCATCATGGGCCGACTTAACTATAAGCTTCTGCCTTGGTTAGGGTGGGCACTGGCGGGTCTCGGTCTCAATGGTGTCGATGCCTTGACGCCACTGCGAGACCTATGCCCGGTAACCTGCCTGGAGGCCGGCCCTAATCCGTCCAACTGGTCTGTTGTCGCCGACATCTCCCAACTTCAGGCGTGTCAGAAACCAATGGTCTTAGACTTTTCAGTCAGGATTCCTCTTCAACGCAAGCAGCATATTCGAGTCTGTAACGTGTTTACCAACGACTTCGACAATCCAGCCGGATCCGATACGACCTCAGTCTTCGCCACGGCTGATGTTGAGACCAAGCAAGTCTTCCCCCAGCTAGCCTGGACGCCCGCCGCATCCGAGGACGAGATTGGCGGCCGGCTCGTGGGCCAGAGCATTGGGCACTTGAAGAGCTATCTCGCAAACAACCACCAGGCCTCGAAACCCGCGAGCCGGATCATGCTGTTCGGAACGGTATCTGACACCACCACAGGCGTCTACGTTGGCGCCAATCTGCTCGGCTCGAGCATCGCCGGGAATCTCTTTGACTCCTTCCTGAACAATGTGTACGGAAACGGTATTGCCGACTCTAAGGCCTCCCTAGTCCAGCTGTGCGAGGGTCGCAGCGGAGACGACATCTTCGGCCTCATCGCGGTCTCCAGCGCCAAATTCTCCACGGTCCACGACGCCGTCAGCAGCTGGTCAAACGGGACCTGCGTCGACACGACCTCGTACGCGAAGACACGCGAGCTTGGCGCCACAGCCATTGCCGTCATCAAGCCAGTGGTCGCGCCGACCCCTAGCAACAACACAGCAGCCATTTTGGGACGGGCCGATGCCTGCCGCATCATCAGAGTCGACGACCAAGATGACTGCGGCAAGCTCGTCACCCGGTGCGGCGGCGGGCTGACTGCGGCGAACTTCTACAAGTATAACCCCAGCTCCACTCTGTGCTCGAAGCTCATGCCGGGCCAGCCCGTCTGCTGCACTGCGGGCGAGCTACCTGATATCAAACCGAAACAGAACGCGGACGGATCGTGCGTCGCATACCAGATTAAAAAGGACGATAACTGCAGTAAGGTCGCAGTTGCTAACGGCCTGGTGGTCACAGATCTCGAGGGCTTCAACAATGATACCTGGGGTGCGTTTTGTCCACCCCTCCTATCTCCTCTCCAAGGCCCTGCCCCACTGACTAACAACGCAATTTGACAGGCTGGAACGGATGCGACTCGGGCTTCTGGACTGACAACTGGATCTGTCTCAGCAAAGGCACGCCACCCTTCCCCGCGCCAATCCCCAACGGCGTCTGCGGGCCTCAAAAACCCGGCACAACCAAGCCTAGCGGGTCAACCTCGAAGGACTGGCTGAAACTTAACCCGTGTCCTCTGAATGCGTGCTGCAACGTTGTAGGTCCACGCCTTTACTCTCGTCGTGCGGGCCCTTTTTTCGGTATCATGACAGATGCTAATGAAGATAACGCAGTGGGCACAATGCGGTACGACAGCCGACTTCTGTATTGACACCAGCACAGGCCCACCAGGCACAGCTAAGAAGGATACCTATGGCTGTATCTCCAACTGCGGCATGAGTATCATTCAGAGCGGCCCGCCGGCGCAGTTCAGGAAGCTTGGTTATTTCGAGGGCTTCAACCTGGGTCGGGACTGCCTGAACATGGACGCCTCCCAGATTGATCCGTCATTCACCCATGTCCACTTCGCCTTCGGTATGATCACCCCCCAGTTCGAGATCTACCAGGAGAACCAATACGCCGAGTTCCAATTCCAGCAGTTTAAGAAAATCCGTGGTCCGAAGCGGATTATTTCGTTTGGTGGCTGGGTCTTTTCTGCCGAGGCCCCTAACTACCCCATCCTCAGGGACTCCGTCAGCGACGCCACTAAACGCGAAAAGTTTGCTACTAATCTTGTGAAGTATGTCGTCGATAACGGCCTCGATGGTCTTGACATTGACTGGGAGTATCCCGCGGTGAGTTGACAGCCGTTCCGTTCTCCTGCAAGGCTGGATACTAATCTAAATCCCTTCACTAGGCGCCTGACCTGCCCGATATCGAGCCTGGGGACCTTGCGGAAGCCACAGGCTATTTACGCCTCCTCGCCCTTATCAGATCGAAGCTGCCTAAAGACAAATCGCTATCCATTGCAGCTCCCGCCTCCTACTGGTACCTGAAGCAGTTCCCTATGAAGGCCATATCAGAACTTCTCGACTACATCGTCTACATGACCTACGATCTTCATGGCCAGTGGGATGCTGGCAACCAGTGGTCCAGCCCCGGCTGCCCAAGCGGAAACTGCTTGCGGAGTCACATCAACCGGACAGAGACGCTGAACTCCTTATCAATGATCACCAAGGCCGGCGTGCCCTCAAACAAGATCCTCGTCGGCGTCACCAGCTACGGCAGAAGCTTCCAGATGGCCGATCCGTCTTGCACCGGCCCCAACTGTCTGTTCACCGGCGACAGAACGACATCATACGCTCGTAAGGGGCGGTGCACAAAGACAGGCGGCTATCTAGCCAATGCCGAGCTCAACGAGATCGGCGGCCGCACGTGGATGGACGTTGAAAGCGACTCCAAGATAATGGTCGACGGGGACCTCTGGGTGTCGTACATGGACAATGACCTCAAGAACAAGCGCACACAGCTCTACCAACGTTATAATCTCGGTGGCACGTCAGATTGGGCTGTGGACCTTGTCAGCTTTGTAGAGCCACCCAGTTCCCTCGGCGGACTCGGCTGGCCGAGGCTTAAGACGGATATTCGTGCTGGCATGTTTTTTGAACAGATCAGCTGCAATTCCGCGGAAATTGCGCGCACTGGCACCTGGGTCGCTAAATCTTGCGACGTGGACGAGATTGGGAGCTGGACACACTACACGCCCAAGCAGCGGTGGGATGCCCTCGATTGCCCGCATGCCTGGGACGACGCGATCAAAGTGTGGCAGTCATGCCACGAAGGACAAGGTGATGGTATTAGGTTTACTAAGGCCATATCCGAATTCATACACGGAATTCAGAATTCTGTAAGTAGAGCCTGGCATTAGACCAAATGGTCTAAATTCTAACGAAGACTTTGTGTAGAATTGCGACGACCTGTCGATAGAGACAAACTGTCCTGCTATGTTTTGTAAAGAGCATAACGCACCTGAGGTCCCGGAAAAAGAAAAGACAGGGGCCTGCACATACGAGATTTGGAACTCGATATCTGAGCTCTCCAGAGTGAGTTAAATAACCATAGCTCTCTAACTTGACTGTTGATTGCTAATCCTGTGTACCTCTTGGTAGATGATTAAAAACTACTACTATTCCTTAAGTAAAGCTGGAGATGATCTTGGAAGCACAAAGGAAGAATTCATCAGCATCTTTGCCCCAAAGTCGGACTCCGGGATAGAGTTTCTAATGCTCTTGCTAACCTTGATTCCAATTCCCCTCAATGCGGGGGCGGCACGTTTCTTTGGAGGTGGTAAGTAATTGTGCCTATGCCTATACTATGTGTAGTTCAGGTCAACCCCAAACCCTAACAACTGAACCTCCAACTGCTAGAATAGGGCTAACACATTTTCACAGGGCTTGCAGGCAAACTCCTTGGGGGAAGTCCTAGTGCAGCCCAAAAATCCGTGTGGGAAGCCGCAACCTCCAACATCGTCAGTGCTGGTTCCTCCATCGCCAAAGACGCACTCGCCAAGGCCAAAGACGGTCGCTCAGAGATCGCCTTTAACGCCATCTTTGATACCCTAATTACGAGCTGGATGTCTCAGACCGACTTGCTTATAAGGTCGATCTTCAATGGAGATAAAGACAGCATCAGGAGATTGAGCGAAATATTCAGCAACGGCAATTTGATCGACGGCAAATTAGACAACGGTATAACAGATTCTACCAATGGCCACACGGACAGCTGGAATCGGGAGAAGAGTATCCAGCGCGCCTTCTATGCCGCCGCGATTCCTGCCGCCTGGGCCGCCAACCGCCCGGCACCCATCGTCATCGACTTCGGCCCTAGCTGTGAGATCGATGCGCGTAACTACTTCAATGAGCCGCCAAACATCTACAACACAGGCTGGAGGTGCATCGACGGGCACTCCTACATCCTCGCCGGTGTCCGCGATGGCCCTCAGGAGGCGTGCGGTCAGCAAACCCCTGGCAACACAAACCAGTGCCCACCTGTAAAAAAATGGACTTTCAACATGCTCAAGGGCATGGAAGTGATCAGGACGGACGACAACAAGTGGGGGGGCGTTACAGTGGATGAACTTATCAAGGGGTTAGTATCAACTAAATCCACCAACTGAGAAACGAATGTGGACTAACTTTTTTTTTTTTTCCTCTTCGCAGCGCCATCAATACGTACAATATGAACGACAAGAAAAACATCATGGACGCCTCAAGAAATGTGCCGGACGCTACGAATAAGACTATTACCGAGGAGTACGCGTCAGATAAGCTGAACATTAAGAGGGCTGGCCTCATCCGCATCCCCATCTGCAGCCCTGAAGAAGCGACGGCAAACCTCAACAAGGGCCGGAAATACTATGGTGACTCCCTTAACTACCCTTGCAACGCATAATGGCTATATAAGTAGTATGTAGTAAATATATAGAAATAATATACAAGTTTAATTATTTCATAATATAATATACCTTAACAAGTATAACTGTAATTGTTATGATGTCTATAATAGTTATCATCATGGGGTGTCCAACACGCAGAACCCGCTAAGCCCAATGTGCCGCGCTAGCTTTGTTTAGCCTAGCAGCATAGCAACAAGCACTTACGGGCCGTATAGCTGTGGTAGAACTTTAATGTACTGTATTGTACATTATCGCCCTCTTCATCATAGCTTGCATTGAGACAAGCACAGCCAGCGCAACGCCAATGTGCGACATGTACTATAACCAGGGAATAACCCAGCTACAATACAGGGCCATATGGACGCCAAGACTGCATCTTACCTGGCTACTGCGGCGCAGCGAGTGGAACAGTTACCTAACCGGCGCGCCACATAATTGAAAAAGGGCCTCAGGACGGTCGTCCTGCCAGAATCGCTATTTAGTTACAGTCAGTCAGTCTGTGTGACCGTCTTGAATTAAGGGTGAAGCTTCAACTCACAGGGTTGAAGCAATAGAATAGTAAATAGAAAATAAACCCAACTATAATCGTACTACAACAGAACTGTCTTTTTAGAACATAACTGCCTCTACCTCAATTATGGTAGGGTACAGTACTCGACGTGCTTTTATAGGTCTGTAATTTATCACCATAATTAGATAATTATTAAATATAGTCGATTGAATAATGTTTACCTTGCTATATTTTTTATAACTCGCTATATAAATATACATAACAGATACATACGGAAGACCGTTTGTATTATAATAACTTTCTTATTTATAAAACTATAATCTAGATCGTGGTGTTTGACCTGCGGGGTTTGGCGCCCGCCTAATCGGGCAAAGCGTGTGCACGGACCTATCGCCGCTTTCGAGCTGTATAAAAGTGCCACTCCCGCCCCCCGAGTGTCTCTATCCTATGGTTAAAGCTATAGAAGAAATCCGCATGCTAAATGACCAGTTATTTCTTGACATTTTACGAGTTAGGCTTTAGAAACCTAGGGCCGGAAGATGACAGCAGTTAGCAAGGCGCTGCAGATGAGGCGCAAAAAGGTTGTATTAGACAGAGCTTTGAGCTGTACTAGACGCGTAGTGCTGTATGCCCTTCAGAGGAAGAGTACCTCGAGATAGTTGAAAAAAGTAAGGGAACCCCGCAGGTTTACTGCGAGAAGCGCATAAATCCCACCACGTCAGAAACCAGAAGTCTGTTGGGTTATGAGATTACTCTACTACAAACGGGGAATATAGCTCTGCAACTACCCGCAGGAATGAAAAGATGTTCCGCGGGAAATCCGCGACTGAGTAAGTTTGATGGCAGCCTAAGGCTTATTGATGAATCTACACGTCATGGCTCTCGAAAAATCCGGAGTGTAACAAAGACATGTGCAGAACAAAGGCGTCCAAGGCACGAACCTGTTTTCAAAATGGTTCGCAAATGGAAACCACACTAAATAGTTACCTCAAAACATCTCGGTGGGTGTTTGGCCGGGCCGAGATACCAGTCTCCTGTGGATTAATGGTTTGGCTTTCATATAGATCAAAAGTTTCGAACAACGTGCCTGATGCACACAAAGCCCCACGCCGACCCCGCGCCGACCCCGCACCTCACATCGCTGACTAACCAACGCTTGGCACCACACCTTCGGAATAGGCTCGATGAGAAACCACTAAACCAAAGCAGCATTACGGCGAGAAATCTCAAATCCCCAGTCCGCTCTCCGTCGCTTTGCTTTCAGGCGCTTCCTGCAAACGGGAGGTATTCTACGCGCTTCCCGCAAACAGAATGGCGTTCTATGCCCACGACAAGTGTACACGCGCGTAGAACGTTATACGATTAGAGGGAACCATGACATTATGGCACTGGGAACAATCATGCGGAATCCGGCAGGAGCGTAAAAATAGCAGTTATTAATATACATGCAATACATATATAGCTCCCAAGACCGTAATCGTCCAAGGCCAGACCGTGTATACCAACTGAGATATCACTTCCGACTCATCGAATACTGGCTATCATGGCGGTGTTAAGCAAAACTGGCACATTTGCTAGTTATTACCTACTTTGGACTTTTGTTGTGCTGAGTTAGTCGCTTGCCAGGCACTTCATACAGCATCTTTCGCTAACAACAGGTGCCCACAGGTCTTGCCTTTCCTGCCGAGCTCTCTTCATCGTCAAACGCTGCTGAGTTCTCGAATTTCCTTCCGCCTAACCCCTTCTCCAAGTCTGTGGAGACACGAGATCCTATCGCAAATGGTGCTACATTGAGAGTGCTCTGTTTGGGTGCCTCGATTATGGGTGGCTATTTGTCCACGGATAAAAACGGGATGAGGTATGCACTGCGCTCTGCTCTTGCTGCTCATGGAAACAAGGTGAGCTAAGCTCTTTGTCTCCTCTGCTCTTAGTCGTCTACTGGAAACTGCGAGATTTACTGCAGACGAGCTTAGACGTATTTGCTTATACAAAGTAGGTGAACATGATCGGAAGCATTAACCTCGGGACCATGGATGATAATAAGGTTGAATCCTGGCCTGGTTACCGGATTGATCAAGTTGCTAAGAAGGCGGAGCTGTCCCTCTCAAAGCTGCCTAATGTCGTTGCAATTCTCGCAGGCACCAATGATGCTGGGCAGGGCTTTGACACTCGTACGTAAACCCCTGTAAACAATAATTACTTGCCAAGTGATTATCTGATCATTTTTCTTAGCCAACATGGCCAACAGAATGGCGACCCTTATCGATCGCATTTTTGCTGTGGCTACTGGAACAACCATTATTCTTGGAACATTGCCTCCTATGTACGAACCTGCGGACGACATTGTCCGACAATACAACAGTGATCTTGCAGACTTGGTATCTAAGAGATCGGCTGCGGGGCAAAAAATATTCCTGGCGGATATGCACTCTCCAGTATGTATCTTTCTGTTTTCACCCGCTTCCGAAATAGAGCTAGCTTAAGTCTTCTACTATCACAATACTCGCCGCTTCGTGCGATTCTAATATAGACGCCAAATGTGAAATATATACTAATATATATAGTGGTGGAGTCTCGCTGATATCTCCGGCGACAACGTCCATCCAACTAACGCTGGGTATCTCAAAATGGCCCGTGTCTTCTATGATGGGATTATAGCAGCAAACGATTCCATCACGCCACCTAAAACACCCCCTGGCGGTATTAGTGACCCTATTCTTCCGTATGTAGTTGGCCATGGACCCACTGCCAGCGACAAGACTTCTGGAAGCACAATAGGGCCAATCCAAACCCGGCAAGGATCGCCCCCAGCATCATCCTCAGCATCTACCCTCTCAACAAATCAGGCAAAGTTCATTGCTAGCCAAGGCACTCCTTACCCTACTACCGTTACAGCGCGTCTAGCTTCATCGTCAGATTCGGGCAGTTCTTACCCCACTACTGTCACAACGCGTCCAGCTTCATCCTCAGAATCTTCTTCGTGCCAAGATTCGTTGAACGGCTGCCCCACCTCGCTAGGTGCCAACCTCTCATCAAGTCTAGCAAGCTTCATTGCTAGCCAGGGCAGTTCTTACCCTACTACTGTCACAACGCCTCTATCGTCATCCTTAGAATCTGGCAGCTCTTACCCTATTGCTGTCACAACGCGTCCAGCTTCATCCCCAGAATCTTCTTCGTGCCAAGATTCATTGAACGACTGCCTCACCTCGCCGGGTGCCAACCTCTCAACATGCCAGGCGAACTTCGCCGCATGCCAGGGCTCATTGGGTTTCACACAGCCAACAGTTGTTGGAACCAACAGCACAAGTGGTCTTCCCTCCGCCACCACTTCTAAGACGGCTATTTTTACTGGCGCGGCTTCTTTTGCAAAACCTGCTGCTAGGTTTCTTGCTCTCGGTGCCTTAGCCTTCTTCTAGGGACATTAAGGAGTAATAAGGGAGAACAAGGAGTAAAGTGGGGATCTTAACAAGTGTTAGAAATGCTGCTATAGTGGCCTTTTAAGCTGCTTAGAATGCGTCGAGAAATCTATTTCGGATGGGACTACATACATGGATTGCTTGCCAGCTTTCGGAAGTTGCAGCGTGTTTAATCTTCTACGAGTCCTCAGATGCCTTTTAAGATGCCTTTAATGCTCGTTCTTGAAGTACGCGCGATATTATTAGCAGAGCCTCCTATGATTTTTCAAGTTCCTAGATCCGCGTTGCTTCTGCTTCGCGAAGAGCTTTTATGTTAGTTAGCAAAAGCAGGAGGTCGTCCACCCCTAAAACGGGCTTCGACTTCACTGTTCTGTCTAGCCCGAGCGTGTCTATAAACTACTAATATTATAGCATTCTAAACTGTGCTCTGTATTGTGAAATTGCACCCCTTCTTCACCTAGTCTTCATCGTACACATGTCCTGAATCACAGAACGCCAGTCCTCTAAATGCTAATCATGACAGAGCCTAATTAAGAGTTAGGACAGGTAGCTACTCCAACGTCTGAATTTAGGGCTATTGTTCCCTTGTCTTTTAAACTTGCCTCTAATACCTCTAGGATTGTCTATAGTAGCAGGGGCATATTTATTTTTAATAACAGTAGTTAGGTCATTATGCTTGTCTTTAAAGCTTTTGTAGTATCTAACTAGGCGTTTAGTCTTTATTTTTAGTTGGAAACGCTCAACACAATTATAAAGGCGTTGAAGTAGACTAAATCGATAAATGCGTTCCTTCTAGGGAGTATAACGACGACAAGCTTGTTCTGCTTCAAGAGGGTACGATTTTAGCCACACCGGGGTGACAGGTACAGAGGAGTAGAGTGCTGTGTTTGAAAGACGTGGCGGCTTGCATGGGAGAGCTTGGGGACATATATTGACGGTAGGAGCTGAGCTCGAAGTGCTAGGTGGGTAGCTGCCATAGTGGGTAGATACTCGACTGTAACGTAGTCGAGGAGCTGAGGGTTTCAGCAATGCCTACAGTATTCCTATATAACTACGTAGGCCCATTAGATAGTTTGATAACTCAATCGATTTGCTCTAGACACTGTACGCTATATACTGTGCCCGTATTCTGAAGCCTCCGCTCCGCCTGCCAGGTGATAGTTTCGGTGACCGGGGTTTTGGCCACCGTACTACGGCAAAACCCTTCAACAGTGGCCAATCGCCAAAGCTTCGACACGTGATGAACTTTTAGGTGTTCGGGGCTGCGCAGAGCAGCAACTAACGCCAGCTGAAAACAGCAGCTCTGACACTACAGCCTTGCATAATCTTATAATATATTTACAGATGTTATAATACCTTTCCTTGCTCCATCCGTATTTTAGACGGTCTACGTGATTTATAGGTAGTTTAAACGATTTGAACAGGACCGTCTGAAGACCGTTTAAAATTTATGTGGCGCGGCGGCAAGGGTCCGGCGGCGCAGCAAATGCAACAGTAGGGTCACGAGGTGCCAACATCTGGAAACATATTCTCTGTTATAACACATAAGGGCTGCCTAATTCTGTCCCTTTGAGGCCATCATCTAAGTAAACGCTGAGTATATTTCCTGTCTCCGTCCATCGCACACATCCTTCATCAACATTCATCTTAAACCAAGTCCTCTGGCTCTAAACCCCCTCAAACCCCTCATTGCCAACTCCGTCACCCGAGTGCAACCATGTTCGACGCCGACAAATGGCGGCAGCCTTACCATCCATCACGACGGCATCCACGCCGTGACCTAACGCTGCGATACTTCGAGATCATGTTCTCTATCGTGGTTGTCGTGCTCTCATTCCCTTATGTCTTCCGCGTGCCGCCCAACTTGGTCGCTAGCTCCAAGTACCATGGGCGGCCCGACGGAGTCACAAATGCATATTTTGTGCTCTCGATGCTATTTGGATTTTTCATGGTATGGCTTGTTCTCTCTTCCCCTTCCCCAATTTCCTTAGTCCCCAGCCAAGCTTTAGATCCCTCTTCCTCCCGCTTTCTTCAACGGACGGCAACCAATTCACCACCCACCCACCCTTCGATTTCCCAACTGACAAGCTCCCCAAAAAGACTGCCCTCACAATAATCATCTGCGCTGTGCGCATCTGGCTGCTGCACTTCCGCCCTGGCCGTGCCACCAGTACCTCGACCTCCCTCAACCAATTCAATGCCAACCCCCACGACTCGCGGAATGTTCGCTGGATCATTCACCGCTCGCGTACAAACCAGGATAGCGGGCTGCTGCTGTTCTGGATCTTGTCGCTCATATGGTGGAACGTTGCACGAGTGCTTCCTATTGGTGCCCAGTATCCCGTCGTCAGCGACCTGCTGCAGATTATTATTAGTATTATTGTTGCCCTTCAAATGTGAGTTGCTTTGTGTTTCCTTGTGGGCCTTTTGGTGCTCATCTTCTCGTGGCCTCTCCCACACCGACGAGCCCGTGGCAATGGGCGAGCTGGATGAGCTCATGCTGTAGCATAGTGGTCGATGGTTTGGCTCGATCATGCAATCGGTGCTAATACGTAATTCAGTATCCTGCTCATATTTAGCCTGCGAATTGGGATGGCAGATTCAAGGAACGCTCGAGCCGGGCTCTAGTTTGATAGGAGAGATATATATGATCGAGGACAGTAAGGATGTATGGGATGAAGAGAAGATGATGAGGGGAGGAATGGGAGGCAAATCACGACTAACGGCTAATTGTTTTATTTGGTTTATGGTATAGCAGAGTTGTTTGGATAGTTTGATCATAGGGTATCGTAACGTATTTTTATTAATATATCTTTTAAATGATACTCCTTTGGTAGACCAAATAATCTGTAACGTGACTAACCACTTCCAAAGGAAATATATGAGAGTTATAAAATATCGCTATCTTTAAGGATGTTTAACTAGCGTGCGTCACGGGGGACTGACCTCAGACCGGACCATGGGGCGGTGGTCCGGTTCCAAATCTTCGACCCAGACCGCGGTCCGGTCTGAAGCTGAAGCCAATAACTCACGGTCCCCCACCGGTCTGCCAAGAAACCAGTGGTCCCCCATAGCGGTCTGGGCGGTTTGCCGTGGTCCAGGTTGGAAAGTCTTCAAACTCGCGGGTTGGAACCGTCGGTCTCCCGTGACGCACGCTATGTGTAACTTACTCAATGCTGTATTTCTTATGTTAGCATTACTATAGTTTGAGGCTTATGGAGCCGTTACCTGGGAAATCTCAAACGACGTCATTCCCTCTTGGGGAATAAGATGCCTTGTGTTTGAAGCCGAAAAAGGCCTTGCATCCTGCATAGTCGACTTTTAATAACTTTTATTTAGGCGGATAGAGCTTTTGACAGCAAACAAAGTTATATTCCTCCGTACTCCTCACTATATTGCGGGGTTCTAGCGGCCGATCAATTAATTAGCCTGTAACCGACGCTCCGGCTCTTCTAAATTCCATCTAATCAATTCGCGGGGTCTCTCAAGCCCCTGGCAATTCGAAGTCTTGGCATCTACAACTCCCCCCAAACATCGATCGCCGAGACGGGGGATTTAATTCCGTATGGTCGGGCGAAAGCTCTTTTGAACCAGCACTGCCTCGTCGAAATGGAATATAATCAGTAGGTCGAGCTGTCTCCTTTCTGCTCCTCTCCCTCCCTTTCTTTCTCACCTTCGCCACGAGTACCGTTCTCTCCATCCCCAAAATGTTCCTCACTCTCCCCACCGTGGCGGCGCTCGCCGCCATCCTTCAAACCACCTACGCCGCCAAACCATATTCCACGTGGATGTCCGACACCTTCATCACCAAAGCCATCCCCCTCCCTCGCAGCTACCCCCAAGCAGTGCTCTACCGCGGCATCGAAGCCGTCTACAACGTCACAGGCGACGCCAGCTACTTCAACTACCTCCAAACCCCCCTCGACGCCATAGTCGACTCCAAAGGTAATCTCGGCGACGGCTACACCTCCTCCAAGCTCTCCCTCGATGACCTCCGCGTCGGTCCCACCTTATTATATCTCTACCGCGAAACCGGCGACGAGCGCTACAAAACCGCCGCGTCGCAGCTGCGCGCCCAACTTGATATCCAACCCCGCACCCCCTCAGGCGGCTTCTGGCACCGCAAGCCCGCTTACCCTAACCAAATGTGGTTGGATGGGATATACATGGCCCAGCCCTTCTATGCGGAGTGGACGGGCATGTTCGATGCGTCGAATGAGGAGATTTGGGATGATATCGTGCTGCAGTTTGATTTGATCGAGCAGCATTGCAGGAATAAAACCAGTAACCTCCTAGCGCATGGGTATGATGAGAGTAAGGTGGCTTCGTGGGCTGATCCGGTGACGGGCGCGGCGCCGCATGTGTGGGATCGTGCGGTGGGGTGGTATGCCATGGCGCTGGTGGATGTGTTGGACTACCTACCCAAGGAGCACGCGGGGCATGCGAAGCTTGTCGGCTACCTGGATACGCTTGCTGATGGCTTGAAGAGGGCACAGGATAAGAGTGGAGGGTGGTGGTTGGTTATGGATGAGCCGTATCCGGGGATGAAGGGGAATTATATTGAGACTAGTGGGACCGCTATGTTTGCGTATGCCCTACTGAAGGGGGGGAGGTTGGGATATATTGACAGTGCGAAGTATCAGAAAACGGCGACTAAGGCGTATGACCTGTTGAGGAAGAAGTATGTGATTGAGAATTCAAAGGGGGAGCTGGATTGGGAAGGAACGGTTTCAGTGGGCAGTTTGGGGGGTAATGGGAGCTATGAGGTGAGTCGATCTGTTTCTTGGGGCAGATTTGCGATTGCTAACATTGCCGGTAGTATTACATATCCCAGGTACTTACTCAGAATGACCTGAAGGGTGTTGGGACGTTCATATTCTTGAGCGTCGAGAAGGAGGCATTGTAAGCTTGAGTTCGGTAGGCATATGACCCTGGCCGCTTGAGATCTCTGGAATAGGTATGTATGTAGCTAGGTCATAAAATATTGTCATTCTGTCTTTAAGTCTAAGGTAGGAACACATGGGCAGCTTTTAATCTAAATAACTGATACCTCCTCCGCGTGTCCCGCACGCTCATCATCCTCCTTAAGATCCCGTCCCTTATCCACAAATTCGCCATGCGACGAGTTGTTACCAATACGCGCATCCCTAGCCATCTCCCTCGCAATCCTCGGCGGATCAAAAATCGACTTAGACCTCGTAAACACCTCATCGATCTCCTCCAACGTCCTCCCGCTCGTCTCCGGAAAGAGGAAAAACACAAGTGGCAGGATACAAAAGTTCGTCACCGCAAACACAATGTAATACCGGTTTTTGATCGAGCTGAACCCAATCGGCGTCACCTCCGCCAGCAGGAAATTCGTTATCCACACCATCGCCGTCGATACCGAGTTCACCGCCGCGCGCAGCTGCAGTGGTGCGATCTCAGCTGCATACACGAAGGTAACTCCCGCGAACCCAACCGTGAACATGAAGCTGAAGATGAACAAACAGATCACCGCCACGATCAGCGCAGCATCCCCCGCACCCTCCGACGTCGTCCCCGCAAGAATCGCCATCATAACCATCATAACCGCCGCGCCCGCAATCATCAGAACACGCCTTCCAAGACGATCAATAGTCAATGACGCGATATACCCGCCCACCGGCTGCGTGAGCGGCATCGCCGCAGCCAGAATCCGGGATTTCGTCGGGTCGATCCCGAGGTTCTGCTCGAAGATCGTGGTGGCATAGAAGGTAATCGCGTTGATGCCGTTGATCTGCTGGAACATCTGCGCCGCGGACGCGAGCACAGCGCGGTGAAAGAGGCGCTGTGGGCCCATGGTGAACATGTCTTTGATGGAGCCGGTGCCGCATGCGTCGAGCGAGGCTTGGATCTCTGCGATGTTGGTATCGATCGCCTCTGAGTCCTCGGGGATATCCTCTAGCACAGCGAGGATACTCCTCGCCTCCTGCAGGCGACCGACTTTGATGAGCCAGCGCGGCGACTCGGGAAAGAGGAAGACAAAACACAACACCATCAGCGACAGCACGATCTGGAATGCCAGCGGGAACCGCCACGCCACTGCCGTCCCCCCCGGAATGAAGTAAAAGCCCAGATCAATCCATAAAGCTATCGATATTCCCGTTCCGATAAACGTCCCCAGTGTCGCGACGTCGGATCCGCGCTTCGCGGCGCTGGATAACTCGGATTGCCAGACTGGCACTGTGGCGACGTAGCCGCCGGTGCCGAGACCGAGGATCACGCGGGCGACAATGAATTGGGCGAGGGAGAAGGATGAGGCCATGAGGACGGCGCCGAGCAGGGAGACGAGGGTGGCGGCGAAGATGATGCGGCGGCGGCCGTGGACGTCGCCGAGGTGGATGCAGGCTAGAGAACCGAAGATACCGCCGACGGTGTAGAGTGCTACGACGGTGCCTGCGGATGTCAGAATGTCTCTCCATGCCTTGCATTTCTCACTCGTCCTCCACATCCCACGATTTTTGGTTCAAATAGTCCTCATATGAGGAAGGGCAGAGTCAATTGGAAAACAAACCTTGAATATTCGAATTATACAACTGCGCCTCCCCCTTCGTATGCAACGTATCCATCTGCGGAAACGCCCTCACAAACGCATCAAGCGTCAGCAACCCCCCCATAACACCCTGATTATACCCATAGCACAAGAACGCGGGACACGTTACTAGCCAAATAGCAGCAGTATTGAGGCGCGGCCCCTTCAGCCCAAAGTACGGCGCCATAATGTGATTGCGAGCGGGCGACGTCAGGTATATCCACGTGTCGTGGGTATTGAGTTATGACGAGCTATTTGCGGATTGAGGGGGGGCATATGGGGGTGTATAAATGGGCTTGAATTGCACATGGAAGTCCAGCACCCGGATAGCGGCGTATTCCTAGCGTGGGTCCGAAAAGGGGGGCTATTCCAAGCTGGCCCGTCGGGTGCCCTGGGACCCCACAAAACAAGCCGGAAGGCGCATTCTTATCTTGCGCGCGCGGATCATAGCTCCTCTAAACGACGATGCCGCGGTTACAAGGCTAAGCTCCAAACGGTGGTGACGATGGTGCCTGGTGAACGTTTTTTGTTGCTCGGTTGGAGTGTCTGGCGGTTGGGGGGGAGTGGGGTTATTTGTGGAGAATGCGGGGGAGGAGTGCGGGGAAGTGGGGTTGGAGGCGAAGCCCGGTGCTGGCTGTGTCGGTAATGGCCGATAGGGTGGCGGTAGTTGGGGATGTGTCTTAGATGAGGATGTTGATGAGATTTGGGCTGTGTAGGGAAATGGGGATGTTGTTGGTGGCGTTGGGTGGGAATTGGAAGGTCGGATTTGCTACCCGAGGTTGGTTTTGATGGGAAACGCACACATATATAATTAAAAGCTTATATGACGTAGAAAAAGGCGCAGCAGGTTAACAATTGAAAACCTAGCTTATGAAAAACAAATATATGGCTTAGTCTGTCGCGTGGTCCGGTCCGTCCACCTCCCGTTCAATGGCATGGAGTAAAACAGTTTCGTTGAGGTCCGCAGTGGACTAGACCTCTAAACGTTATTTCGAAGCTCCCCATGGGGGTTTCTATTATTCACTCCGAAATGGGGCTATCAGTCAATTAAAACCTGGGGAATCGGAATCCCCGAATTCTCTAAAACGCTGGAATCGGGAAGCGAACGGTGCATAAAAGTTTCCGAGGAAGCTGCAACTGAGCTATTGCTTGGTAATCGTTCCTTCAATATCCATAACGAGGTTGTGTAAATGGAAAGAACGATTACTAATAAAGCCTCAGTCGCAGCTTCCCTTATAACTTTAAAGATATAAATACAGAAGGTATGATTATCAAGCAAGCCTCAAAATCGCAGCTTCCTCGGAATCTCCAAGTCGTAATACGGAAGGTATGATCATAAAGCAAACCTCTATCACAGCTTCCTCAAAAGCTTTCAGTCCCTATATATGGAAAGAACGATTACCAACCAAGTCTCCATCGCAACTTCCTCGAAGCCTTCAACTTATATATATGGAAGGAACGATTACGAAGCAGTGCCTCAGTCCCAGCTTCCTTAGAATCTTCAAGTTATAGATGAGGAAGGTATGACTATCAAGCAAACCTCTATCGCACCTTCCTTGGAAACTACAGTAGAGTCAAGTTAAGTCAAACCAGGCCAAGTCAAACAGGCCAAGTCAAACAGGTCAAGTCGAATCACGTAAGTCACATCAAGTCAAACCAAAAATCTACACGTCAAATCTCAATCAATTCAAGTTCTCAAGTTCTCAAACTATTACCCTACATCCCTAGTATATCCTCCCATCCCACCATATCCGAGCATGTCCCAGCATGTCCCACCCAAACTCCCCTATCCCCCAATCCATCCGTGAACCCATCAATATCCATGCACCTTCCCCCCCAACCAATCCAGACGCCCCTTATAAAAAAGTCAAAACCGCCTCCCAATTCCCACCACTCATCTCACAAATCTCCCCATCCCTCTTAGATACAACTCAAAACCCCCTCGGCGCCCTACCCCTAATCCTCGGCACCGCAGACGCAGTCTCAGACTCAGGCTTCGCTGTATAAATACTACCCATCTGCATAACCATCGTTCGCGTCTCTGTGACTGTCTCCTCGACTATCTCCGTCACTGTGCCCATTCTCTGTCCTGAGGCTGAAGTGGGTGTAGGTGTGGTGGCACTCAAGAATGGCGTGACGACTGGTCGCGATTGGGAGATGCTGGATTGTTGCTGTTGTGCCGATGATGCGCGAGTCTGCGTGTTTTCCGGGGCGTTGGCGGTGACGGTGACGGTTATCATAGTTCCTGGCGCTGTGACTGTGACTGTCACGCCGCCCACGGGTGCAGTGGCGCTTGGATTGCTTGGTGTAGCGGCAACTGATTTGGAATCCGACTCTCCACTGCTCGAACCCCCCGTGCTGCCATCGACAGGAACCATAAACTGCACATCCATCTCCCCCTCAATCGCGGCATTATTGATATCCTGCCCCTTGATATACTCCACACTCCCCTTCGACGATGTCAATTTCGCCGACGCCCCGGTGGAGGCAGAAGAATCGATATCAACATCCATACAACTCGTATAAATCTCCGGCATCGCCGCAGCCCCATTGATCGCCGCCGTCGGCCAATCCCACACCCAGTACAACGTGTACCTCTCACTATCGATACTAGCCGGGAGCTTGACATCGCTCTGACACCACAGATTCACTCCCATCTCCGCATCCGCTTCCTTGGGGAACTCCTTCTGTCGCTCCAACGAGATCGGGTGGCTGTTAACCTGGTAACACTGCCCGTCATCATAATTCCTCGTCGCCAAAAGTACACCGCGGCCATCACCCCCTTTACCATCCGCGGTCCAGACTTTATGGATATCCATGAATTTGTCAGTCACGAGCGGCTTCTCAGTGCCGTAAATGTACACCGTCCCGCGATTCTTCGGCTTCCCCGGGTTCGTCTCGGGAATAGTCACATGTCCATTTTCCTGGTACCTCAGCGCGACATGATCCCCCGCCCCTGCTGTCAGACGCGGCAAGCCGGGTGTATTGAGGCCGGGAACAGATTGCGAGAGCATGCACATAGGGTCGGTAGCGAGGAGTTTATGAGGGGAACGCCCGTTGGGGGGAAGAAGGTGTGTGAGTGCTGTGTCGGAGAATAGGGGGGAGGAGCGGGCCACCATGCCGCGCGGGTAGCCGGGGGTGGGGGTGAATGTGCCGTTGGGGTTGATGAGGCGGAGTTGCTCGATCCAAGTATGTGCTGATGTGCCCGGGAGGAGGAGAGAGAGGAGCGCGAGAAGGGCGGTAGGATGCATGGCTAGGTAGTAAGAGTGTCGTCCTGCGACTTTTTGGTGTGTGTGTGTGTTTGCGGGAGAGATGGCTCTCTATTTTTAGTTGTAGTATTTTGTTTGCGTAACTAGAATGTGCTTTGAGTATTCTGCGATTATAAGATTTTCGAAGAAGTTGCCGAAGATTGAAAGGGCGAGCGATATATAGCGAAGAAATGAATAGCGCTTTCGATGTGTGAATGAACAGCGCGGGCAGTCCAGCTGCTACTGTCCAGCAGGTGATAAAGAAGAGGAGTCAGAGAAGAAGAGGTCTGAATGGGAGTTGTTCGGGACTAAAGCTTTCATCTTGGCATTGTCGCCGGTGGCGCAAATAAGATGGTTGGTTGATGTCCTGAATGATCAATATGAATATTGCTTGTTTGAGGGTGATTGATGGTTTTTCTTTCTTATTGTCGATGATATTGAATTGATGGTACAGATGGCATTGGTGTTCCAGACAAAGGGAACAACAGAAAGCACAATGGGACGACAATGATAGACAATAAGAGTGAATAGGCGGGTATGCCTGGGGCAGAGCGTCTTTATGAGTAGCGACAAAGGACGACGATGGGTGGGTTGGCGCGTGACCAAGCGCGCGCGCGTGTAGGTGTGACAATGAGAAGGGCGTTTGTTTGTTACTCATCAGAGAGGCGAAACACGTAATTATGGAGATTTGTCCCCATAATAGGAGAATAAGCAAGGAAATAGAAGTGGGAATAGGGAAATGGAGAATAGAAGATCATTTTTGGCCGACCCTTAATGTCCAGCCGCCATGATGGGGACGGCGGCGGTCGCAACAACCCCACACCCCGCCGTGCCGCCAAGGGGATGGTCGTCAATCAAGCCCAGACCAAGGCCTGTCACCCAATCAGTTTCGGCGTCTCACAACCGTCTGAATCGCCCCTCAGTCAGGGATTAGGGGATAATTTAGCATCCATGTGGGTACTTGTGTTTAGTACGACATTGTAGTACGAAACACAAGTACCCGCGCGAATTAAACAGCAACCACACCCCTAACAAAACCCCAACAAACCCTGTCAGCCAGCCATTGTCCCTGTCACTCCCGGCGTCTGAGGCGTCGAAGCCACAACTGCCAGCCACTAACAGCCACTGACTGTCCACTGACAGCCATCACCAACCATCACTAAATGGTCCCTCCGTCCACCCCCATCCACCCCCAGCCATCCCCAGCCAGTCACTCCCCCGGCACTCGTCTGGTACCTGACTTACACCCTTGTTGCACCCTACCTTATCCGTCTTATCCGTCATCGACGTCGCATGCACCACCCCACAACCACACACGTCAGCGTCTACAGGCCTGCGAACGCATTTACCAGCGACAGGTCTGGGACAGCCTTGTGCTTCATGATGGGAGGGGTGGAAGGAGGGGTTGGAGGGGCGAGAGGGTGTTGTGGGAAGGGGGGTTCATCGCATTCTGGATGAGCAGCTGCCACGGAGGGAAGTGGACGGGAGATAGTCGGCGCACGACACGGGGTCAGGGCCAATCAAAGATGCTTGCGCGGCGACAAGGAGGTTGATCGCGAAACGGCGGGACTCGTACACGGAAAAGAGGAGAGAGGGATGGGATTTGATGGTTGGTGGAAACTGATCGTTCATGGCCGTAGGTTTGTTTAGGAGGGGCGGGTTTAGCGTATTCGTGCCACAGTAGGCGCGGACATGGTAAATGAAGGGATGGGGATAGTTGAGGAGGGAGAGTTGGATGTTGGATGGTTGGTGAGAGGAGGACAGGCAATGGTCGCCGATCACGTGGTTGGGTGGTTTTTGTTGACAAGTGTTGGAAGTGTTGGTTTGTTGGCTATGAAGGCAACACGAGGGCTGAAACGACAAAGACCATCACCATGAAGATGGACACTGACGAGCTGAGCGTCTATACCCAACACGCAAACACATCATATCACGTGTTGCGCTCTTTCTCATTCGTTGAAACGAGGAAGGTGCGACAACTAGGGAAGCGACGACCAGCCCAGTCGCCCCTTCCCAACCAAGCGCCTCATATTTCCTATGTTCCTTCCCTCTCTTCTCCTTCTCCCTCGTTCCTTTCCTCCTCTCCCACTTGTCCATCGTACCTTCCCTCCTTCCCTCGCTCCTTCATTTTCCCAGTTCCTCCCTTCCCTTGCTCTTTCCTTCTCCCAGTTCCTTCCTTCTCCTCGCTCGCTCTTTCTTCGCTGCTATGATCTTACTAACAGAATCTCACCACTACCAATGACTTTGCAGGGACGGCAGATATCTCAGCACTATATATCCAGCCGCTCGATATAATATACAATTTGCAGGTCCAGTCTGGTGTTTCTCGTAAGGCTGAGTGATCCCGATCCTGAAGGAAGCTTGGTACTCTACACTGAGAGATCCCGATCATGAAGGAAGCTTGGTACTATACGTGGCAAGCTACTCTGAGAGATCCCGATCACGAAGGAAGCGGGGTGCGTGGGATACGTGGGATGCCAAGCTCAACATACTGAGCATCCAATACTTCTCGTAATATACTGAATCCTACTGCTGCATGTCAAATTCAGCCCTACGTATATAAAAGCCGATCACCCGTGACCGATCACCCCCCTTTCAATTCTAGCTTTAGTATCGCCACTACCATCAACACCCTCACCCCCAATTCCACTCCCACCTACCAAAATGAAACTTACCACCACCCCCCTCTTCCTCACCCTCCTCGCCCTATCCATCCACCCCTCATCCGCAGCACCAGCAGCGGATTTCGAGTGGGAATGGGCCCTAGGCAACCCGTGCAAGACACCTGGTCAAGTGTGTTGCAGCGATTACCACTCCAAACTGTGCGTAACTGACCACTTTCCCCATCTTACAGAGTTACAGAAGGCTGATTATCTCCGGCGGGATAGGCTGAATCAAGACATGTATGTTTGTGCTGGAAGCCCACCAAGATGGACGCTTCAGGCGACTTGTGGTCCGAAAACGTGGTGTTATGTCGATTATGGGAAGAATTGGGCTTGGTGTGGGTAGATGTTGAGATGATGGGAGGGGGGAGGTCTTGAAGGATGCGAAGGATGCGAGGTGCGTGGATGACAGGTTCAACAGAGATATAGTAATTCCAAAGCTTCCCGTCATTGTATCACGTCCTTCTGCTTCTCGTCAAACGCAGCCTTGGGTATAAAGATAGTCAGTCAACCGTAGTCAATTAGCACTTTTTGGATCATTCCTTTTTGGATTCCAGCTCTAAGACCACCATCACCATCATCGTCGATAACCTCACTCCTCCCTCCCTCCCTCACCTCCCAAAAATGAAGCTCACCACCACCTCCCTCCTCCTAACCATCCTAACCATCTCCACTCCATCTGCCAGCCAATGGATAACCGAGGGCAGTCTCTGCTCCCCCGCTGCTAAAGTTGCATACAGCTACTTAAATGCGTGCGTAATCCCCTACCATGTTGTTTCTACCTCCTACAGCAGATGACTTATTCCTAGCTGGATAGACCTCAATCGCAGATATATGTTTGTGCTGGAAGTCCCACGGTGTGGCAGTTCCAGGCTGATTGCCCGGGTGGAAAGGAGTGTTATTTGGATGAGAGCAAGAACTGGGCTTGGTGTGCTTAATGGTGAGGTGGTGGAGGGGGCGGGGGGGCGGGGAGGCTGAAAATGTAGGATAAGCGGTATGTGGTGTGGGGGCTTGAAAGATATGTCGTGAAATGAGGATGCCGGAATGCCACTCGGGCTATAGTCATGCTGTATCTTCCGCTCTACTTCATTTTATTCTATGATACTACATTCTATCGTATTGCGCTCTACACTAATATATGTCTCATATGATATGGTATTAGACTCTACTATAATACATATTATCTAACATGATCCTGTATTTGGGCTTCTCACATTCTGTCCGGAGCATAAATAATCAGTCATCTTCTCTCTAATTCCGAAGATCCCCATCATCACCATCAGCCTCTACTCGAATATAACATCAATCGTTCCATAAACCACTCATCACGTAAGTCCAATTCAACGAACAAAATAAAGCCCATTGCCGCCTCCTTATTCCTCACCATAGCCAGTCTAGCTACCGCCGCACCAGGGCCATTAGCTCCACCAGCCATGGGCGAGCGATGCCCCAAATATAAAGACGTTACATGCGGCGTTAGTAATGAGTCTGTATTCCTAGATCCTCTTGTGATGTGACAGGTGGCCAATTACAAGGTGTATAGTGGCTTCGACCAAGTATATGTCTGCTCTGGAAATCCCCGGGTATGGAAATTTAGGGAGCATTGCTATCGGGGCATGGTGTGCAAATATGATGCTAGTATGAACCGTGCTTGGGGTGAGTAGTGTTGAGGTGAAAACGAAGGGGGGTTGATCTTGTGAGATGTAGCGTATCTGCAATAATTAGTTAGACGGAGTTATCATATCCTACTCTGATACATGTCTTGAATCCTACTGTATTATATTGCACGTTTTGCATTCTACTCTAATAGGTCTCAGATCCTATTATAATACATGTCCTCTTGTCCTACTACATCGTATTCTACAGTAATTCATGTCTCTCGTCCCCCTATATTACTATAGCTTGGAACTCTGCTCAGAGTATAAAGTACAAGTATAAAGAATGGACCATTCCCTCTTCGATTTAGCTTAAGATCACCATTATTATAATTATCATATTAGTCCCAAACCAAACACAACAGCCAATCGTTATACATTATCAATTACTTAACCCCCATTCCACCAACACAATGAAACTCACCATCGCCTCCATACTCCTTACTCTCTACGGCATAGCTCTCGGCGCACCACAGCCGAAAAACATAGATGGTTCGCCAGGCGTAGGAGACTGGTGTCCTATGACTAATAGAATTACTTGTGGCTTTGACGCAATGTCCGTAATCCCATACTCCCTTGTGACGGAACAGATCGCTGACTATTAGGTGGGATAGAACCGAGAACGACGTATGGGTCTGTGCTGGAAACCCCCGAGTATGGACGTATCAGACTAGCTGTCCCAAAGGCACAACGTGCCAGTGGGACTTTTTTAAAAATTGGGCTTGGTGTGCTTAGGTTTATGGAGATTTGCTGGAGAAGTTGGCTGGGATGGAGTGGGATGGTCCTATTCTGGGTAGCTGTGAGCAGGACTTACGGGAGCTAACTACGAGGGAATAAATTGCAGATGGAGTAGAGTATGGTGTAGACGTTAGGTCTATTATCTATAACGTACGGCGTGTAGATGGCACATGACAAACACATTCGTTTATAAAAAGCCAAAGATCTAATTTCTAAAACAAAATGCATGCCTTCTATTGAACCCCTAATCCGTCTATATATTTATACTTCATTCCCAAAAGATCGCCCGTGATAAAAATAAAACAAAGGAAACACACAACTTACCCGCAATATCCTTGATATATCCTTGATAACAAAAGAAAAAGCACTCACTTACCACGGTCCTTGCTAATTCGCACTCGGTACGGATAGCGGCCTAACTTTTTGGCCAAATAACTCATGCTTGGTTGCCACCTCCTTGATTGCCACCTCCTCGGCCGGTGCTCTGCGAATTATACGGATAGGTTGTTTTTGGCCTGTTCGTTACTGTTCTAATCGGTAGCCCTCCATGGTGTTGACCCCCTTGCTGTTGACCTCCTTGCTGTGGACCTCCTTGCTGTGGACCTCCTTGCCGTTGACCTCCTAGCACACCTCCTGGTATAAGCGGTATCCCGCCTATATGCGGTACGCCAGGCGATGGCGGTGACGCAGGCGGAATATAAGGCGGAGATAGCGTCTCGCCCGGGTCACTTAGACTGCTCGAACTACCCTCTCTCTCATCCACAAACGTCGGAATGCCCCTTAACACATACATCCGCCTGCAAAAAGGGCAATTGCGATTATACAGCCACATCAAAATACACCCATAATGGAACAGATGACCACATGGTAGGCGACGGACATCCTCACCCTCGTCGCCCTCCGCGCCGAAGTCTATCATACAGATGGAGCACGAGGCTCCCACAGGTACTGGACCCGCGCGCACTAGCAGACCCGTCTCATCGCCCGGAACATCGGGGACGTAGTACAATGCTGGCCTGTGCCCCAGCTCGCGTGCCCTATTGTTGCGCCAGGCGAGCCGAGCAAACCACTGTGCGCGCGTAAGTGTTGAGTATCCCCGCGGGAGACGCGCGACCCAACCTTCGAACCCACCACCGTCCCTTTCATCAACATCGAACTCGACTCTATCATCGTCATCATCAGGGAGGGGGGGTAGGACGGGAGGGGGTCCGGGATCCTCGTCTTCGTCTTCGTCTTCATCTTCATCTTCATCTTCATCTTCATCTTCCTCTTCGTCTGAGAAGGGCATTTCGTCCATTTCAGCAGCGGCCATCTCAGCGAGGATCTCCTGGCCTAGTATGTCGGGGTTTTCGAATAGCTCCTCTGGGTCCTCGAGCTCCTGCAGAGCCAAGTTGCCATCCTGACCCGCATCGCTGACGAGCTGGAAAAAATTGTCACGACTCGAGTTCGCGCGAGCACCCCATTCGCTATTGCTGCGATTGAGCTCATCTTCGGTAGGGGGCGGTTCAGCGCGGCCGCGGCGCTGACAGTCCGGACATAGATATTCGGTGTAGACGACATACTCAGGCGGGTAGCGGCACGCTCCAGGGTTGCAGACGCCGGTTGGATTCATCGGATGGTGGCAGCGATTAAAATTGACGATGTGCGTGCAGAGGGCATAGTATATTCGGCGCTGTTCGCACCAGCGAAAGATGGGAGCGACTTCCTCGACGAAGGCTATGTGAGTCAGGAAGGGGGCAAAAGGGGAGATGAATCTCTCATCTGGGGACGTCTGGTAGGGACCGTCTGGAACAGAAGCGGGATCCGACCCAGAAGAGGGATCAGCCATCTTGGACAGGGATGTTTGTTGTCTTACCTATGTTATTTGCTTCGCTGTTGTTGTTGGTGGTGTTGTGGACTGCTCTTGTGTCCACGAATAGACAGTTGCGAGGATGCTTGTGATCTGAAGAGCAATTATCCAGGTCCTGCATGTGCATTATATACTCATAGAGTGGATAATAGTCAAGGGATCTATTCATCGCTCGGGGAGCTGAAACGGATATTAGTCTCTGATGTCTTTCCATTGTTGTTCATTGTTCCTCAAATAATTCGAGTCACTGAACAAAGGCTTCATTGTTTCAGGAGTACTGCGGACTAGACGGGTAGTGGCGAGGACCGTGGCTGAGCTCCATATTGTTTGTGATACGGACAATGGCTCTAAGACTCAATGGTTTGGGATTGAAGTCGTGACAAGGAGCTTAGAATGGGGAAAATGAATGGGTGTTTTGAATGTGAATTGCCTTTGTTGGGATTTCTTGATGGGAGTTTCAAAGGAAGGGTGAATGTATTGAAGCTTTGTTTGCTTCCTTTGATATTTCCGATGCTGTCAGTTATACTACACATAAGACGATAGCACACACAAAGAGTCACATGAAACCAGCACATATCTGTCCATGGTGCATCCCCGGTGGGATATAGCACACACAAAAATGAATTTAAGCAAAAAGAATATACTCCACTCATTACAAGGCCGTATATTGTTATGGCTTGTCCATCCATACCTTGCCTAGGAAGTCTTCCATCTGAGTGAACTTATATTCTGGCAGGATTCGATTAAACTCATCTGACACATCCCATGCTCCCTTTGCACCGCTCAGGAGCGTACTTATGAGAACAGATTTTAAAGCTTCTGCAGCTTGGTCCTCGGAGACGCTTGGGTGCCTTGTTTCAAGTGTCCATGAGGTTTTAAGCTTCCCAGCTTCGAGGTCTTCAAGTTTCACGGTGTCGATGGCAAAGGGGCGGCCTGTTAACTTCAGTCAGTGACCAATTAATATTTTCCGATGTAAGAAAATTAAAGCGTACCTCGAACTCTTTCGCCAATCTTGAGAATCTGTGAGACGGTAACTCTGTTGCCACTAACGCCACCAATAACAGGCCATTCGCCAACGTAATCGACGGCCTCAGTAACAACTGTGGCAAGGTCCTGTACTGTGGTGAAGGTCATGACAAAATCATGGCCCTCAACAACAATTGCACGCTGTTTCTCAAAGTCGAACATCGTATTGAGCGGAACCACGTGTTTGGCGGTTCTGTGTGGAAATGCCAGATAGTTCAGGAAAAGGCCGGGTTGAGAGGCAATATTCGAGAACCTACAGAGGCAGCGTCAGAAAAAACAATAGCGGGTGGCGTAGATGCTTACTTTTCCATTCTCGTTCACTTTTCGTAGATATTCCCTTATCTCCCCCTTTGATGCCCAAAAAGGGATGTCTTTAATCTCTGCGCTTAGGAGTTGTTAGATGTCGCCCCTACACTATTTATCCCCAGCTTACTCACCTCCCCCACTCGCTCGGCGCAAAACGTTTGACTCCGGCGAGGATGGAAGCGTCTATCAGATTCTTCTGAGAGTTGTTTTCCGGATCTGAAAGGAGCTGGATAAACGATAAGACGGTATGGACCCCACGCAGTGCCTCAGCCAGGTCAGGTTTGTCATCGTAATTCACAGCACGCACTGTTACTCCAGGTGCGCTGCTTAGGGCAGAGACCTGATAATATATGTTAGTAATAGAAGGACTTGACATGATCTCGGAAGAGCATTACATTGCGGCTTAGGATGAATATATCATGCTTCTTCACTGCTACTAAGGCGGCTATGATTTCCTGGGCAACTTCTGTAGGTAAATGTCAGCGGGATTTGCAAATGAAATTTGGATATGGTGGAATGCACGCCCTGTGCCACCAGCGACTGCAATTTTAACCATGTTGATTTGTGGTTGTATTTGTTTTTAATTTCTGAAATGTAGTATTTTTTTGAATTTAGATGTTGAAAAACGACAATTTAAAACTCCATGGCGTTGATATTTATACTTATTTATTTGTATGACTCCCATATACGAAATTACAGCAATCTGTTATTTATGTCCGGGATCACTGCAATCCCTCATCGCGGTTTCCTTGTAGTGAACGTTATATTCTGGATGGTCGATCGGATAGTACGCTAACGCGGAGGGTCATCTCACCCTCCGAAAATCTCGGACGTCCGACCAAGACGGAATACTCCCCAGTTCCAGCTCCTTGGATATGCCTATTACTCCCAAAAATCTTGTTCCACTGATTCGACCAGCATAGTAGCTTTGTAACCATGGCAGCGACTCCTACTTTTGCGAATGCACCCCTCGTGTCGCCACCGTCGATTTCGAGGGTAGAACGTAGAGAGCGCTCCCGGTCTCAGCATAGTCTTCGCCGAGACAAACCTCAACTCTCTTGTAATTTGTGTAGAAAGCGAAAGTAAGTATAGAATAAAGACACCCATATCCAACCACTCGGCGTCATGATATCGGACTAATTGTCAATGCCGCAGAGTGCGATGTGACCGCCAGATCCCATGCTCCACGTGTTCCAGAAGAGGCCTTTCTCGGTCTTGTATGTACAGCGGCGACGCACAAGAAAATATCGTTCCACAGTTAACAGGGACTATGCATGAGCGAATTCACCAGCTTGAGAGCCTTGTAATTAGTCTCATGCGGCAGGATGCAACGATCCCAGCATCTACACAAGTTGGTGCATCGATATCCGACCCCCCGAACGGCTCTCCGCATACCAATCATACTAGATCCGAGGGATCTAGATCACCTTCACCGCTACCAGTTTCAGTCTCGGGAGCAACTCCGAGTACGTTCACTATCTCCACCATCAGTGCGAAAGAAAATGCAAATACCTCATCAGTACCATTAGATGGCGGTTATATGAAGTATAATAATATAGGCGCGGGAAACTATGTTGGTAGCTCCCATTGGGCAGCAGTTCTCAACTCGATTTCAGAGCTAAAGGGGAATGTTGAGGAAGAAGACATCCGTAGTATTGAGACACATCCACAAAATCCAGACTCTTCGAGTTCGCCAGGGCTTCTGTATGGCTGTCAACGGGCCACAAAAGCTGAGATACTATCTAGAATTCCTCCTCGACGAGCAGCAGACAGGCTTGTATCCAGGTATTTGACTCTAGATATCCCATCTGGTAGGTTTACTATTCTGAAATTTGAGATTTATGAAGCCGCCGTTACAGATAGGTGATTACTAACGGCACCTATAGGGATTTTTCATCGTGGCCAGTTTCTTACTGAAGTATGCTGCTTTTCCTTTGAAAACGTATGCCATAGTTGACACCGAATTGTAGTATGATAATTTCTGGAAAGATCCATCTGGCACTCCAATTATGTGGATTTGTCTACTGTTCACCATCCTGTGTCTTGGGGAGCTCCATCAACACTCTCAAACGCCCACGAGCAACACCCCTCAAATACCAACGTTCGACAGCAGTCCTACTAGTTCTATGAACGTATTCAGAGAGAAAATTGTCCAGTGTCTCATGTTGGGTAAATATACCAAAGGAGGGCCCTACGTGATTGAGAGTTTGATACAGTACTCCATGATCGAACATTTCCTTCGCCGGGATGCGCAGTTCGAAATTTGGATCTTGCTTGGGATGCTTATTCCCATCGCTCTTCGCATGGGACTACACAGGGATCCCAAGCATTTTGGTGAGATACCTGTCTTTGCAGGTGAGATGCGGCGAAGAGTTTGGGCAACAATTTTTCAAATTGACGTTGGTTTCTCGGCGCTAGCCGGATTGCCTCGTATGATCAAACCACAACAGTGTGATACGGAGGAACCCCGTAATCTGCTGGACTCCGACTTTGACGAGAAAACTTTGGAGCTTCCGAAGTCACGGCCGGAGTCAGAATCTACGCCAGTTTTGTTCCTTCTGGCGAAGAACAGAATAATCTCTGTTGGGGGCCTTATTAGTGACTTAGCACATGATATACGGCCTTATCCTTATACCGAACTGATGAGATTTGAGGAGTTGCTTCAGAATACTCGAGACTCCCTTCCGGAGAGTCTGCGATGGCAGCCGCTATCACAGTCGATTACAGAAAGCCCGCAGACTATTATGCAAAGGGTATACCTTGATATGTTTTTCTACAAAATGCAGATTATCTTGTACAAGAGATATTTATCGGCCTCAATGACGCAGCCTCAATATACCCATGCGCGAGAAGTTTGCTTGGATTCAGCAATAAAGATTTTGGAGTATCAACACCTGGTTGATGAGGAGACGCAACTAGATGGTCGACTGTCCTCAATTGGATGGACATATTCTTTAATCCTCAACAACAACTTTATGCTTGCCGCCAGCGTTCTATGCTTCTATATTAAGCAATACAGCGGATATGACAAGGATATTATTGATGAGGAGACATTTCAGAAGATCCAAGCACTTTTGAGAAAGTCGCATGACATCTGGCTCCGCTCTAGCTCTGTATCGAATGAAGCCCAGAAGGCGGTTAAATCACTGGGTATAATTCTTGGAATTTGCTCTAGCGAGGATGGAGAAATTGCCAACCAATTGTTTGGAGACTCAGAAGACTTTTTTGCCCAATCAACAATCCAGCTGGTTGGCCTGTCTATCAAGGTGAGAAATCCGTCATCACTCTACCAAAATAGACTTCTGCTTATATGTTTAAGAACTTAACTCACCGCAGATTATTTACCATGCTCCAACCTGGCCGTCTTTTACAACGATTGAATAAGGGGCTCATATCATCCTTTCAAACACCAAATATAACAAACTCAGCTCACGCATTGTAACAAAAATTATATTTCTTAATAATTCTACTATAAGTATAGAGAAAACGACAACCATTCATATTGGACGACAACGCCCCAGTTCAAAATGCCTGGCTCGTTTCATTTCCCCTATTTCTTTTCATCCGAAATTCCAGCCGTCTCTAGCCATACCTTGATCTCGCACCCGATCAAATGAGGGTGGTCCTCCTGTAAGTAGTGCTTTTCGTGGCCCACTGGTACACTCTTGACATTCTTCAGATTCTCCGAATAGTACTTAGACAACTCCAGTGGTATGATTTTGCCAGGATCTGCCCAGAAGAAAAACTTTGGAATTTCATTCTCAAGCAGCCAGGAATTATAATTCTCCACAGCTTGGTAGACCTCTGCAGGGTTACCAGCAACGGGGAATATCTTGGCCATCTCGTAAATAGACTCGCGGTTTGCGGGATCAAGGAACGGCTTCCGATAATGGTCCAATTGTGCGGGAGACAGAGTGCGGATGACTTGATCTTGCATAAAGAGCTCTATAAAGACGTTGTCGTCGATGATGGCTTTGCGGAGGTTAAGCTGTCAAACATATACTGTGCGCGCGTTTCCACCGCGAGCTTGTCTGTCATGTCATGGCGTGGGTGGGGGATGGACAGCGGAAGCTTTTTTAGTACACGAGCTTCTTTGCGACAGCGAACCGGGCCGACGACGCTAACAGGGTTATCCTCTATTTTTGACAGCCGGAAGGATCACTATGTGTCACTATCACGTCCAATTGCCTTAAATGAGCCAATAGAAATGGAAAGCGAACAGCAAAGTCCAGATCCTCCCGAGGAGATCCTCCAGCTGAGGGAACAATTTCAATTCTCTCGTATTGTACCTGCCCAAGCCGAAAGGCTGGTTTCGCTGTGCTCTCCTATTTCTACCACGCCAGACCCTTCGAGGCTGATAACCATGTTCTTTATGGACGAATGTCGCCGTCGCCAAAGAGCAATCAGTCAATATGCTGTGCGATAGAGGTCTCCTACTCTCGGTGATCCTCGCCTACTTCCCATTAGCCATATCACAGACATGCGTGTGGCAGGATGGCTCCACGGCCACAGGTTATGCCCCATGCATATCGGGAGCAACATCAGGCACATGCTGCCACTCCGGTGAAGCCTGTCTCGCATCTGGACTATGCTATGGCGCGCCTGGATTGATGTACCGCGGCGCCTGCGTCGACAGCTGGGACACACCCGACTGCCTGACGTTTTGCAAAGAGTGTAAGCAAGCGCATCTTGCGAACTTCCCCGAAACAACGCTGACTGGCGCGCCGCGATAGACCTGCCGTACTGGGCCAACATCTACCCGTGCACCGATGGGGTTGGAGCGGACAACCCCAAAAATTTCTGGTGCGGCAGTCCTCTGCTGAAAACATGTAGTGCGGACGAGGGCAAGCTCTTCAAGATCAGCCCCGGCGTGGCCGTGAAAATATTACCCAGATCCTCGACAACTACGGAGTCATCCTCGCAGACCACGTCGTCCTTGCCAACCTCGACCCCCTCGGCGTCCGACACGGGGTCATCGCCGGACCCTACATCATCCGACCCAGGAGCTACAACTCCCACCGATGGGGTTTGCTCAGACAAGACCACCTCAGATAAGACCCAGTGCTCGGGCGCCACAGAAGCCGAGAAAATCCACTTCGCCAACTCTATCACAGCGGTGGGAGCCGGCGTAGGAGTCCCGCTCGGCGTCCTCGCCCTAGCGTTTTTGGGGCTTTTCATGAACGAGCGACGCCTGCGCAAGAAACTGACGAAGCCCGCCGATGTGGGCGGCGCGAGCGTTGCATATGGGCCGGTTAATAACACATACCAAGGCCCAGATTACGGCGGCCAGGGACAGGGCCAGGGACAGGGCCATGTACAAAGTCAAGAACAAGTGCAATATATATATAAATCCGAGAACGAGATGTCTGCGAACCCAGATCCGGCACATGAGATGACAGGGGGTCATCACCGTCCTGTTCATGAGCTTGGGGGTCAAAATTACCCAATGTAGTTTTGTGTTGATATATAGCCTATTAATTAGTGTTAATTATTAGTTTGAATGGCCATCCTGATACAGTCCGATGTTCTCATGCCGCCCAAAATCCGAATTTAGACTATCTGTTGGAAATAATACCAGGATATAAGCTTACTAGAATAATTATTTTTACTATTTTTGAGTAAAACCCTTAGACAACCGCTCTAGAGGGCGGTTGTGAACATAAGCATTAATAGGCCAGCTTACTAAATTCAACCTCCGTATCCTATGTGACAGGGGGCACTACTACACAACAACTTCCACCTACTCTTAGCCAGAAGACACTCACACGCCAACCTCGCCCTCCCCATCAACAGAGCACCGAAAACAAAACCCCCTCCCACATTTATATCCGCTCTCCCCGCACCTCCTCCACGCCCCACCTGGCGTCTGCATCAGGTCTCCATCCTCACTCTTCACTTCATTACTCCCTCCTACTCTGCCTCGCCGGGACGGTGTCCCCATCACTGACGTACCCGCGCCATCAACCTTAGGAGTCGAAAGATTTGACATCCCATCCCCTAATCCCCTACTGCGCCGAGACAAAATGTGGGTAACATCCTCAACCCCGTCTTCATCCTCACCCTCATCATCATCAAGCCGCAAAGGTGACCGCACTGCCAGCCTTGAAAGCGGCGTCATAGACCCTCGCGAGCGCACCGATCCTTTCCCCGACCGAGACACGAAGCGGGGTCTACTCGTGGATCTCTCCATCCGATTCCGTTGGGAAGTGGGCGTAACTGATAACCTTAGCAAAGACGCCTGGCTGCGTCGCGGCGTTGATTCATGCACTACGCTCCGTTTCGGGGTAGCTTTTGAGGCGGAGGAGATAGTGAGGGTGTTTGGCGGGGTAGGGGTGCGAGCGGCTGGGGAAGTGAGAGGTGAGGAGCTGTCGGGTTGTGTGATTACGACGCGAAGGCCGCTGCCGGATGTAGCTGGTTGTGGTGGTGTAGGAAGGCGTGGTGGGCTGCGTGGGAGAGAGTAGATATCACCTAAGCCACAGCCAATCTCTGGTTCGTCTTTAATTTCCACAGAAGTCGTGACAGCATCGAGCTGTTCGGCAGGTGATGTCTTTGCGGGAGCGTCTTGAGGTGGGACATCCGGCTCTTGTGATGGTGGTGTTATCAAAGGTGCCTGGTCGCTCAGGGGTTGAGGCTGGGGAGACTCGGCTGTCGCAGAAGAGGCCTGGGGATTCGGCGCGTCGGTCCGTGGAACTACAGGCGCAGCTTCATCCTCTTCGTCGGAGAACATATAAGAAGGATCAAGAGCATCAGGACTCAACGGTACCATTGGCTCCATAACTTGATCCTGCTTCGCCTGGCTCGTACTTGGTGACATCAGATCTTGAGACGACTGAGAATTTGGGATTACCCTCGAGCGGAGAAATCGACCAGCGTGGATAATTTCCGGGTTGTGGTTCTGTTCGCTTCTATTCTCGGGAAGCTCAACCATTTGGTCTTCTCCCTCCACGGTTGTTGTCGAGTTCGGCGAGATATAATCCGATGCACCCTGGAGAAGTTTTGAGAAGTCGAAGGAATCCCCTGCCTCAGAAAGAGGACCAGTGACATTGTTACTTTCGTCATCCCCTGCCTCGGAAAGGGGACCAGTGCCATTGTTACTTTGGTCATCATCCTCTCGCTCAAAAAGAGGATCACTGTCATCATTACCTTGGTCGTTGCCCATTCCATCCTGACTTTGTTCGGTCTCATCATGATCCAGCTCTAGCAATTGACCCGTCGTCTCTAGATGCTTTATTCGCCTCTCCCTCCACTCTATGCTCCGTGCCTCGATCTTATTGATCTGGTCGGGGTCTGGCGTTGGTAATGAAACTCCTTGCTCTTCCACCGTTCTCAATTGGCTGTTTTTCTTTCGCTCTTTTCCTTGCAGCTTCTTACATGCTTCCCAGTACGTCATCCCCGCATACTCTGGCTCTTGCCACCAATGCCCGATCTTTTTGAACCTCCAGATCCTAAATTGGTGCCTATACTGCCAATTACTAAGCAAGGTTAGAGTGGCGCTTTCGGGGGTGCTATAAATTGGATGCTATTTACTTCTCTGTGAACTTGTGTTGAAGTTCCATAATACCCATCACTTTGGCTAGGGGGTATCCGTCTACTACGTATAGCTTATGGAGAATTTCTTTGAATGGCGCAAAGCGTGCCGCTGTACCAGAACGGGACTTTAGGGCAGCTTCTTTCGATTTCGGCGTACCTTCGACAGAACTCCCATCTCCCAGAGGTTTAGACTGTTTCTTCAGAGGACCGGATCTGTTCTGGAACGCCCACATAGTTTTAGCAAAGTTATGCTCACTGAATGGCGGACCCCCAGTAGTTCGGTCCAATCTAAGCGCGCGAATGGTTGCGCCACTGTCTGTTGGAGGATCTGACTCTACGGTCGAATCTTTCGGCGCGTCTTGGCCAGCCATCCCCGGCTCAAGAAATGGGTGCTGGCCCCCATTTCGGTCATACAACCTGCGGTAACGCTGCCTGTAAGCCGTGCCACTATGTCTGGGGTTCTGAAAACACGATTAGCAAATTAACCTCGATTTAGGCAACAAAACCGACCTTTTTGCTGAGCAACTCCCAGTGCTCTTCGGCCCAGAGAGGATACTCCGTCTCGGTGTGGACCTTCTTGCACCATTCCACAATCTGTTCGTCTTCTTCCTTTGTGTACTTGTTCCTCGGGAGAACCATTTCACTTAATCCGGGCCTTTTGTTCTTCCGTTTTACTAGTATAGAATAACGAGAAATTCCGACCTCAGAATCTCTAGCATCACCAGAGTTACCAGGCTCATTGTCGATGAACGGGTGATCATCTGCATTCTGGCCTTCACTCTCAGATACCAAATCCTGCTGTGGGTTCTGTGGCGCATCAACCTGGGCACTCTTTGGTGGGAGAGCTGCTTGTGCAGACACACTCGATCTCGTAATCTTCTCCTTCGAAATAACCGTTCTATCTCGCACAACCGTCTCGCTTTCCCCAGCTGGCTCCTTATTTATCATCTCAGCCTTGCGCCTTCTACGCCGTCGCTTCTTCTCGGGAGCCCACAGCGAGTCTTCATTTGGCGAGGGCGAGCGTTCGGTGTCTGGTTGCAGGATCATGGATTTGAGAATTGGCCTTTTTCCTGCCGTTGCTGCTGGTAGGGCTGGGGTGCGCCATTTCGGATCAATGCTTCCTTCGTCGACAGATTTTTGCCTCGACACGTATTCGACGATTCGCGGGCCAAGCTCCTGGCCAAACTGCGAAACGATGTCTGGTTCTAATGTGTCGGCGGCGCCAGTGCTCCATAGTCGTTGTCTTGGAAGGGGTTTCGGCGTGTGGAACCTAGACTGTGGTTTCTGTTGAGATGGCTTGTGAAGGGGTGGCCTGGGAGGCGGTGCCATCGACTTCGCAGGGATAACGCCACTGTTTTGGTATAGTATATCATCATCATCGCTCTCATCTTCATCAATAGGAATCAGCTTGCTCGTATCCCCATCATACTCGTTCTCGTCCTCTTCCGTGCCAGCTTCTTGTCCAAACTCTGGTTCCTGGGTGAAAGCTCGCAGCATTTGTCTTCCGCGCACATGATAGTCCGTGTCTGTATCTTCGTCGCCCTCATCCGTAGCGTTAGAATCCTCTACATCCTCCTGCGGGAGCCGTGCGTGCTCAGGCTCCTCAGTGAATGCCCTCAACATCCCCCTCCCCCTGACTTCACCAGCATCAGTCTCAGCATGCATTTCCGCGACATGCCCGTTATCCACTATGATCTCGCCAGTGCGCAAATCGATTTCGTCTCCGACTCCAGTAAAATCCTTGCCGTACTTCTCAAATATGGCCTCGAATGTCGATTTCAGCTTGTTATCGAGCTTCTGCCTCGTCGCTTGTAGGTCGGCTTCTGGCGCTTCCTCTTCGTAGTATTCCTCTCCAGACTCTTCGTCGTCGTCAAACTGATCGTCTCCAAAGTTGGCAGGGCCTTGTCGCGCATTAACTGCCCCGTATAACTTGGTGGAGTCATTATTGCGGTTGTAAGTCGCGCCATTGCTCGGATTGAGAGGTTGTCGCAAGGTGGCGGGGTCGTAGGATCTGCTAAGGCCATCATAACCCGGGCTGTGTCGCTGCAGTCCTCGCGTCTCCGATATCCTTTGTCTCTTGAAGGAAGGCTCCATTATGTTGGTCCATTGAATTAGTTCTATATCGGAATGGCGTATCGTGTTCTGTTGGAGCACATACGTTGGCGCTTTGTTCGGTTGGGAGACGCGATTTTGAAAGTGTCCAAGCTCCCCACGCGTAAAGTGCAACGCGCATAACTCGCATAAATAAGCTAGCCACCCCCCACATTAAAGACAGCTGCATAACATTCGAGTGGTCCCTGATCCACAAATTCCTCAAGGTTTACAGTATCCAACCTCACCAAAACTACTACCATTTACTATAATATTATAAATATAATTAACCTAGTGTTTTATAGTAGGGAAATAGTAGAGAACAAGAGAGGAGAACAGAGAGGGAGGATTTTAAAGAGCGTATTAGTTACAGCTAGAGGGGCTGGAGGCTATTAAAGGGACATGAGAGACCAAGGGGCATTAAAGGCGCATTGTAAAACGGCGCAAAGTATATGATGAAACTATAGGGGTATATATCTAAGCAGAATGTGAACCTTGCGGGTTCGAATTAGGTGGTACAATAGGCGCCCACATCTCCTGCATCTGTGGTTGGAACTGCCACTGCCCTTGAATGTGTTGCGGAGGTGGTGCCGATGAGGGAGCTTCTGAGAGCTCTGGGACCCTGTGTTGGCTGTGCAACTGAGATATTGCTTGGTTTTGAAGCTCTAGTGGGCCCTGTGCTACCGTCTGCCCTTGAAGTTCGGGTGGGCCTTGTACGATTGCTTGATTTTGAAGCTCTAGTGGGCCTTGTGCAACTGCCTGGCCTTGAAGTTCAGGTGGTCCTTGTATAATTGCCTGATTTTGAAGCTCGGATGGACCGTGTACGATTGCTTGGTTTTGAAGCTCGGGTGGTCTATATCCGAGCAGTGGCTGAATGACGCCTTTGTCGGGTATGCCACCTAGAATAGGACCAGCTCCTCCGCCATTGTTGTATGGACCAGATTGTTGGGGGTTGTATGGGGGTAGAGGGGGGTTGTTTCGTCTCTGGTTGCGGGCGCGGATGACCATCCATATCGCAAAGGCTGCGATGATGCATAGTAGGGCCAAACCGCCAATTACTCCCCCGACAATGGCACCAACTGGGGTAGAAGAGCTAGACGATGATGAAGTATCTGAAGACGTCTGGGCTGGGTTGGAATTGGTCTCTGTTGGCGGCTGGGTGCCCGTTGGCGAGGCGCTGTTTGTCTCTGTAGTCGACGTGGCCGTCGGAATCACCTCGTTCGCCCTGATACGAACTTGAATCGGATATACAGCTTGCCAGGACGATGGAAGCCCCGAAGCTGGCGTCCACGAGGAGGTGGAGAGAGTCTTTTGGTCGAATATGTTATCAACCACTATCACGGTTGTTGGTGTCGAGAGGAGACTCTGACAATACTGAAAGAAGCCGCCTTCACCCACAGTATTTGGGCAGTTATAGTCTGTACGACTGAGTGAGCAGCCATATTTAGATTTGCCAGTCGGGGACTCAGATGCACTTACTGGTTGGACAGCAGAAAGCAATGGTCTCGCCAGGAGCAGAGCTCAGGGCTGATGGGGCCGGTGGACCACTACATGAGCGGTATTGCGATGGACATACGCCCGGGGAGTAGTAGCTCGTCATCCACGCCCATGGCTCGGTGTAGACATTGCCAGATGGGCAACAGGTTTTTGCAGCGCAGCCTTGTGTCATCTGCGTCCATGGCATCCCCAGGCCAGGTGTATTGAAGTTCCAGAAGTTATTGAGGCAATCGCTTGGAAAGGCAGTAGTAGGCAGTGGGCCTAGATTTGTCGAGGTCGTCCATGAGGGGATGGTGATCTTGTTTCCACCAGCGGTGATGGTTGTCATTGTTTGCGTCTCCTGATGGCCCTTAGGCCAACCCCTAAATAGCTGCGAAGGTATTCAGCGTAGATGCTTGTAATCAAATTATCATTCCAAATATTTCTCCGCTTCAATACTAGATGCTGTTAGAGCGCGTTCTTTATCGTGGTGTCGCGCGGTCGATATATCTTCGCCAGAACGAGGAAAAGGAGGATCGCTCCACGAAGTGAGTGTTTGATTGGCGCGCAATTTCGATCTGCATGGCTTATGGGCTCTAAAACTGGTCACTGCATCGCTCACATAACTCTCATATAACGCAGCTGCTTCACGCACATTCGCAAATGTTCACTAGTATATACTTTCACTATAATGCACACAGCTATATCCGCTGTCTTACAAGTGCGTCTCTTATACCACGTTTATCCCAACTGAGGGAGCAGCGAGAGACAAAAAACGAGGGTCGCCGACTTTCAGGGTCGATTGGGGGGGAGATGTTTGTAATTGGGTGGGGAAGGACAAGGCTCCGGCAGTGACGCGCCAAGACCTCTCAGACAGCAAGGCTGCATAACACGCCACTAGTCCTGATCCATAAATTCCTCAAGGTTACGACATCCAACCTCACCTTCAGCCACCTCCACCTCTCACCTTCTGCTATGATGTTATGAAGCTACCAACAAACTCAACCATCTCCATCTCACGATGAACTGCCAAAAATGCCGGGCCCCGCTGAAGCTCGACAGCTCGCTGGAGAGCCTCAACCCCGCCGCCTTCAACCTGCTCGTCGGTATGTCTCCCCTCCATCCCCCACCTCTCCATCTTCCACTAACCCCCCCAGGCTCAGCCCACGAACCCCCCAAAGCCCTCCCACCATCTAGACCCGCCTACCCCCCGGAGCGCAAAGCCCTCTACGACGCCGCCTCCCGCTCCGACGCCCCCGCAACCTACAAACGCACCACCCCCACCAACCCGGGAATGTCCTTCGTCCTCCTCTCCTCCTCGGAAGCCGCCCCCCCCGCCCTCTCCCCTCCCTCCACCAAACGTTCTTCCTCCCCCACCTCCCCAACCACGCCCCCTACAAGCACCTCCCACGAAACCGAGCGCGCAAACCGGCTCTTCGCCCTCCTCTCCGCCCGCTCCGACATCGACCACCCCATCTGCACAGAATGCACCTCCCTCCTCCTCAGCTCGCTCTCCGCGCGCCTCTCCGCCTCCCTCCGCGAGCGCGACGCTTACACCGCATTCCTCACGCACCTGCACCAAACAGCACCCACGCCCTCCTCCCTCGCCGCAGCCGAAACCTCCCTCTCCTCCGCCCGCGACGCCGAAGAAGCAGCCACCTCCTCTCTACTGTCTCTCGAACGCACACAAACCGTTCTAGCGGCCGAACTCGCCTCGCTCTCTGAATCCGCTGCGAGTCTAGACGCTGCTGAAGCGGAGTTCTGGCACTCGCATAATACTTTCTCTACCAACCTCGCCGCGGCGCAGGGAACGCACGCTTCGCTCTCCGCGGCTGCTACACATGATGCGCGTCTCCTAGACCTCTTGCAGCGCACAAACGTGCATAACGACTCCTTCCCCATCTCTCACGACGGGACGTTCGGGACGATAGCGGGGTTACGGCTCGGTCGCCTCGCGGCGCATCCGGTGGATTGGCCGGAGATCAACGCAGCGTGGGGACATACGCTGCTTCTTCTTGCGACGGTGGCGAAGGCGCTGGATGTCAAGGTTCAGGGGTATGAGATGCAGCCTCTCGGTTCTACGTCGAGGATTGTGGCTATGAGGGGGGGGAGGAAGGTTGTGCTGGAGCTGTATACGAGTGGAGATTTGCCGCTGGGATTGACGTTTTTGCATCGGCGGTTTGATGCGGCGATGGTGGCGTTTTTGGCGTGTTTGAAGCAGGTTGGGGAGGGGGTGGGGGGGAGGGCGATGCCGTATAAGATTGACGGGGATAAGATTGGGGGGGAGTGTATTAGGCTTGGGGTGGCGCAGGATGATGGGTGGAGTAGTGCGTGTAAGTATGTGCTTACTTGTTGTAAGTTTTTGTTGGCACATGTTAGTAATGCTGGGTTGGGGAGGAGGTAGGGAGAGGCTGTTGGGGGAGTGGTTATGATTTTGGGGTTGGAGGTTGGCGTTGGGGGAGGGGGGGGTTGGTTATTAGAAGTGCATACGTCTGTTCTAGAGCGTCGTGAGCATTGAGTAAACGCATTACTTGCAGCAGAGAAACCACATGCGACGTGCCTCCATAGATAGCGTGGCTCCTCCTCTAGTAGCAGATGCGTTCAGTTCGGAGCCTGTCCAAAATTGACCTAGTCAGACTTTAGACACGACGACGGTTATCTGCTCGGTATACTCATTCGTAACCCAAATGCAGGGTACAATTCCATGGCCTGCTCGTAACACTGCCCCGAAGAATCCCTGGACAACGTGTCGGCACCAAGTCGGCTATAACAATATTATTCGGGCTAGACAACATCCTCTCTAGCAGACTCGTCGATATTCGGCCAACTGTAGAGCGTTTTTAGCCACTCCTCGTACTTCTACGGATCAGGCACCGTCTCGCCGGCATAGGTTCGCGGGTGAAGAGTGAATGGTATCTCTATAACGTCAAAGCGAACAGGAGTAAGTTGCCGACGAGGCGGCCCATAATTCCGCACTCGTCCGCACGCAATATAGAACGTCAGATCCTCTAGAGTCGATCTTGGTACTTCGCCACGTCGAATCGTTCTAGAGCTTTCCACGTGTCGGAGATTTATGATGGTTTCTGCACAATAAAAACGAGAGATTCATAAATAGCTTCGTAAACAGGAACACTACCTGGCTAGGAGAAATCCTGGCCTTTAGCCTCACCTTATCTGTTTCGCCCATAAAACATAGGTTGGCTGTTCTTCTACGACTCAAAAGAGACGGTGCCTTTTGTATGACGAAGGTGACATTTGCATCAGGCGTTCTGACCGGCAGAAACTTGGAGCTCTCAACAGGTTTCTGCAACTCGATCATGTCGAGCGGTATTTTAATTGGTGATGGCCTTAACTCTCTTTCGATCAAGATCGCAACCTCAAGCTCTGGTAATGTTTCGCCACTTCCCTTCTCAGCGATATCGCCTATTGAATCGAAGGCAGCCGGGACCCGCTACTATAGAACGAAATACGGTAATTGGTAAACAGCAAACCGGTATCAGTGGTTTAGTGGTATTAATCTATCGATGTCAGCTCGCCTTAAAACCCCCCAATGGCGGTGTACACTTTCCTGATTTTTTCCATTCTAAAATCTTAGAAAAGCAGCAACAAAGTCGAGCTGCATATCGAGTTGCATATCAAGATGGGGGAGACGTGATTGAAGCCCAAAAGTTAGTATAGAATTTCAGATATTAGTGCTCCTAACCGCTTACTTTATCCAAACTAAACGTAGCTTACACTCTACAATAGGTTGTCAACCCATTGACGTCACATCCGCTTCTTTCTCAACTAGTAATTTCTTCGCGGCTCTCAACAGAAAGTCCAGCACAGCTTCTTGCCCTGTAAAAGATGGAGCCAATACCGCCGGACCTTCGAACATGCTCCCCAATTTAATTTTCGCCTCAATGTCCGCCCCATTCTTAAGCAGTATCTGCGCCGCAGCCTCGTCCCCAGTTGTAGCCGCCACGTATAGCGCTGTCACTCTAAGCCCGTCCCCTACTTCCATTGTCGTGTTAATATCTACCCCATTCCTAAGCAATAATTGTACTGCAGCCTCATTCTGAGCACGAGCTGCTACAAATAGCGCTATTGTTCCAGGCGCAACCTTCCTGTTAATATTCGCTCTAATGTTCGCCTCATTCTTTAGCAGTAGCTGTACTACAGCTTCATGCCCATTTAAAGCTGCCGCTATTAGCGCAGTTTTTTGAAAAGGTCCATTATTTTGGATTCCTGCCTCTGCATATGCCCCTTTCTGAAGTAGTAGCCGCACCATATCCTCGTTCCCATTTGAAGCTGCTGAGTATAGCGCTGTCACCTTAGATCCATCTTTAAGTTAAGTCGCTCTGTTAATATCTGCTCCATTTTCAAGTAGCACCTGTACAATAGCCCTGTTCCTAGCCTCAATTGCCACAGATAGCGCAGTCGCTGAAAACCCACTTCGAATTTCAATCTTCGTCAATTTTCGCCCCCTTCCTCAGTAGCAGCTGCACTATAGCCACGTTTCCACCAATAGCTGCCATCATGAGCATTGTAAGTGTGAGCCCATCGAACTCGCACTTTGCCTGCCAATTTGCTTTGTTCTCAATTAGCAGCAGCGCAACATCTTTGTCCCCTTTTCCAACGGCCCAGACCAGCGCTGTCCCTCTAAAGTAGCCTAGTGTCTCGCTCTCGTCGTGAACATTCGCACCTTTCTTAAGCAGCAGCTGTAAAACAGCTATGTGCCCCCTCGCAGCTGCGCAGAATAGCGCAGTCACTCTAGAACCTCTCTCTAGCTCACCCGTCAAGTTAATCTCGGCTCCATTTTCAAGCAGTAGACGCACTAAAGACTCGTGGCCCTGTGAAGCCGCAGCCCAAAGCGCTGTCCTTCCATAACTATCTCTTTTATTTATTCCACCCCAATTTTTAAAAATAAATGACAGCTTTTGAGTGTCGAATAGACCCTTCTTAGAAAGAATATTTTCGGCAAGTGACAGAATACCGAACCACGAAGCTAGGTGCAATGGCGTAAATAAGTTAGGTGGTTCTCCTTTTCCTATAGCAACCCAGTATGTCCCTAACCAAGATTTAAAAGTTTGCGACTTTTCATTGTAGAAGGGATGAAGCGGATTAACAACGTATTCCGAACGAGCTAAGGATTTTGCATGATGTTGCCAATATAACACAGCATATGAAAGCAAGGGAAAGGCTTTCAAATGTAAAGAATTTGAAGCAAGATCAACTTTGTCACCTATAAGAGCGCCGTTTTGTAGATCAGTGTTGCCCGAGTAGTACTCGCCGTGGATACTACTCGCCGAATACCCCGAGTACTACTCTACTCGGGTGATATTTTCGAGTACTGCCAAGCCCTTGGCAAAGAGGGGTAATAGATCGTAGAATAGAATAGATAATTGAAGCTTTTTTCCACTTGAGCGTTCTGTATTACTTCCTGTAATGAGTGACTCTTCGCTGTTGCTAGTGCTAGCTAAGTATTAATCTAATACTTTAGAGCTGCCGCCCCTTATTCTGATGCCCCTTATTTTAATGCTGCAAATTCCTATATAGCTTCAATTACCTAATACTACTTTAATACTCTTTTCTAAAGGACTATTCTACTATACTATATTAGATATAGTGCCTATTAGAATCTAATAATAATGCCTTTAAATTAATTATAGATATATGCTAAGCTAGCCCCTAAAGAACTAGACGACGAGCAATCTATAGAAGCATCTTAGGAATTAGCACCCATTAGTATACGTAGAATATGATAGAATATCTTTAACTTAAAGCTCATTAACACCCTCTACTTCTACTTTCTTCTAGCCCTACTAAGCACCTAGTAACGCACTAAGTTTGTTAGAATATAGAGAGCTTGTTCTCTCTTTTATAGTATCAAATAACCTATTTAGTGTTAGTGGTAATATTATCATAAAGAAACGGAACTAATTATCACCTTCTACACTTAGATATCTACTCTGCCTACAGAATTAGGGTGTTTTATCATAAGGCGACGACGAAGACAGCAGCGGCGATGTAGATAATGTGAGTTAGAATAGTATATATATAGTGATATTTTAATTCCTACTCTATTTCTATTTATATGCGAGTACTACTTGGGTATTCGAATACCAGTACTCGGATACCAGTATTCGAGCTTCAATTTTGAGTACTCTACTCCAGGATCCTCGAGTAGTACTCGGAGCGGTATTCGGGCAACACTGTTGTAGATAGTCAAAACACTTTTGAGCTATCTCTGAGTTTCTAACCTCTTCTTTGAGACGAAAAAATTCCAACTTAGCATTTAAGTCAGGGGTTTTCCGAAGAAGGTAGTCCTTCGCTAATCGATGTATAAGGCGTACTTTGTCATTTGTGACTGTTAGGAAGTATCCGCAATGCGAGACTTTGTCTCTCATGACTTCCTCGCGGCTAAACGACGCAGAAGGTTCAACCACAATATCAATTGCAGTACTGAGCTCTAAGAGAGATAATAGTCGAAAAGTCATAGTAACCCAAAGCAATATCTTAGCAGCGGTTTTTCGTCGATCCATTCTAATCTGAAGTAGCATACGTGCGTACAATTCTTCTAGCCCTAGTGGAAAATGGTTTTTTAACGCCTCTTCGACTTCTGACCATGTGTATTTTGTCAACTGGTCTGCTACAATCCCTACCTAGAGGAATGTGCCGTTCGCGCGGGTTGCAAATATTTCTTCCACATGTGTACGGATTAAGCTAGGATAAAAAAAAATTGCAGAGAGATCATCAACTTTGACTTTGATGAAATGTCAAACATCAAAGTCTACTACCTTAGATGCATAGGTATCTAGATGTATGCATTAGAAGTTTGATAGTATCTCTGATATAAATTCCGGATGATCGCGGGTAACAACAAGTAACTTAAGCCAGTGGGCTGAGGATAAATCCCTTGAAAAAAGAGCCTCAAGCTTCTTTAACAGAACTAATAGTGAGCTTTCTTCACATTCGTCAAGACCGTCCAGTATGCAATACACAGTACTACGCATAGCATCGCAAATCATAGCCTCAAAGATTTTCCAGAGTGTTTCCAGTGTAAATAGAGATGACTTTTCGACTTCGAAGCGTGGTAGAATGTAGTCGATTAACTTTGGTTGCAGCTGTAAAAGTTGGAAGAGTAGTCCTCTAAGAATCGCAACACCTGTATTACACTCATCCCTCCTGCTATCGCAGAAATATTGGAGGAAGTAGGTGTCTGGTATATCTGTCGTAGCTCGCTCAAGCTCTTCGGCGAGGAAGATTGAGATCATGGTTTTGCATCACCGAGGCAGCAGCACATGTTGCATTGATAGCTGTGCAAACCAGACGAAATCTCGACGTGCAATTTTGTTGGAAATTTGGGGAGGACCGTGGGATTCTGGGTTTTAGCCTGGCTTGGCAAGAATCCCCAACTGATTCCACGGGCTCCCATACGCCACGGTTGGCGTACGGCTAGCTGGGCTGATACCCAACTGTAACACAGTCAAGGCACTGAAGGTTTCGGCGGTGCTCTTAGAATTCCCATATATAGCTACGTAGGCCCATTAGATAGTGTAGTAATTCAATTGATCTATATACTCTATATACCGTATTTACTGTTTGAAGCCTTCTGTTCTGTTGCGCCAAAGTGAAGAGTTCCGGCCACCGGAGACACCATACAATTCGTGTGTAGTCCCGGTATTCCCTTCCTTTCTCCAACACATTTTGTTCTGCCAAGCTTCACCGTGCCGACCCCGCGAACACGGTGTTTGCGCACTCCGTTCCCCGCGAACTTCCTGGAGCAGTCAATTGGCCAACATGGAAATGCTTGCTTGATTCATCAAGTATCCTTGTATGGGCTGTGAAATGGACTAGAGACGTCATAGTTATTCAACATCACACGTCCTCGATCCACAGGATAAGATCGTGTCTCGCTACTACATAATCTTCTACATGGCTACTACCTCTAAACTTATAAGAACCATGTCAAATATAACCAAATACGACGCAATAATTATCGGCTCCGGGCAAGCAGGCACTCCGCTTGCAGGAGCCTTCGCCAAAACCGGCCAAAAGACTGCACTTATAGAACGCACTCACATTGGTGGTTGCTGCATCAATGAAGGCTGTACGCCTACAAAGACTATGGTGGCGAGTGGCCGTTCAGCGTATCTAGCACGGCGCGGTCAAGATTATGGTATCCATACAAATGGGACTTTGAAACGACCCAATGAAATCAAGGTAGATATGCTGAAAGTGAGACAAAGGAAAAGGGATATCGTGGATAGCTTTCGACAAGGTAGCGAGAATCGGACGAAGGATGCGGGCGTGGATATTGTAATTGGCGAGGCTAAATTTGTTGATGAAAGGACGATCGAGGTTAAGATGGGTGATGGGAGTGAGAAGAGGGTTATGGGGGAAAAAATATTCATTAACACAGGAGCGAGACCTGTGCCTCCGAAGCTTAAGGGCCTGGAGAATATCGATCCAACGAAAGTTTTGGACTCTACCAGCGTTCAGGAATTGGATGTTGTACCAGCTCACTTGGTGGTAATCGGTGGTGGCTATGTTGGGGTCGAGTTTGCGCAGCTGTTCAGACGATTGGGCGCTAAAGTTACCATTCTACAGCGTGGAGAACAGCTATTGCAGCGAGAAGATAAGGAAGTTGCCGATGCACTCCTGGAGATTTTGAAGGAAGATGGATTGACAATTAATTTGTACAGCAGTGCGTCTTCTATCTCCACCTCCTCAACTGGGTCGTTTGATCTCAACGTGCAGACCGAAGATGGCGAGAAAGCCATCAACGGAACCCATATCCTTTTTGCAGCTGGTAGAATCCCTAATACAGATGCATTGAATTTACCAGCTGCGGGTATCACCACGAATGCCAGAGGTTACATTGTCTCAAACGATTTTCTTGAGACTTCGGCCAAGAATATTTACGTCCTTGGAGATGTGAAAGGGCCTCCTGCATTCACGCATGTCTCATATGACGATTTCCGCGTCATCAAAGCAAATGTACTCAACTCATCCGGAACCTCAACCAAACTCAGCATCAAGGACCGTCTCGTGCCTTACGTTGTGTACACTGATCCTCAGCTGGGACACATTGGCCTCCATGAGCATGAAGCTCGAGCAAAGTATCCTGAGCGGAAGATCAAGACTGCGAAGATGCCAATGTCTTATGTTGCGAGAGCGCTGGAAACAGACGAGTCGAGAGGCATGATGAAAGCGGTTGTCGACGGAGAAAGTGGGCAAATTTTAGGATTCACATGTTTGGGCATCGAGGGTGGAGAAATCATGAGTATTGTTCAGATGGCTATGATAGGTAATGTGAGTTATGAAAAACTGAGGGATGCCGTGTGGGCTCACCCAGCGTTGGCTGAGAGCCTGAACAATATTTGGGGGTTCTTAGAATGATTGTTGTTGTACGATTTGTTAGTATCATTCGACTTGGAATTTTGCAATTGAAAAGGAGACAAAATGGATTATAATGAACTTAATTGATTGTATTTACGCTATTTCCAAACTTGGTACAGAGTGGGGTGTGAGAAATTTGTGGCCCACAACCGCGGGGATGCGGTTGCAATGACCTGGAAGCCAGCTAGCTTGGCGAGCTGGATGGCGTAGAGACCTGTGGCGGTCGAACCAGCATAGATCAGGATTGAGGAGTCTTGCCGCCTTGGTTCGATGCTACCATCTATCCAGGGAACAGCTAGACGGGTATTTAGGGCAAGCACGGCTGTAACAGCGGAAGGCGTGATTCATCTATTGAGACTAGAATTCTTGAAGAGTTGACTAATATTAATGACGATATTTGACGATTTGGTGCGGACGGCATTCAGAGAGCGCCTAGCGGCAGAACGAAAAAACGAGGAGCAAGAGTTGAAAAGGAGCCCAAAAAGGAAAGGTCAGCAAAAAGCAAACGAAGAATCTCGACCTAAAGTACAAGTCGGCAGTAAAGACAATTAAGGCTTCTTGTGGTATATGTTCCTAATGAAGGAGAGGACGATTATACTCTATTAGATTTTGCACTAGAGGTGGACAACGATTCTGACACTGCATTACTCATGTTAGGTGTTAACTATCAACTGCATGTTAATGAGCGTAGAAATGGTAAGAACGGCTAATCTAAAAAGGAACCGCTGCTAAAACAGATCTATGAAATCCGTTCTATAAAGGAAAATGATAGGAAAGACAGAAGGGAAGATAGGGGAATGAAGGAAAGAGAAGGAGCAGGTGTGTGTAGACACTAAACTAGGGGGGCATGCACTAACATAATGTCTATAGTGTTATGCACATAGAAAGCTAAATCCTAGAATTAGAAACCTATAGTCTAGGATGTAGAAACTAGAAACGGAATGTTATGTTAGATAGTACAGAAGTAGGGAAACGGGAAACGAGAAACGGGCAGCTGCTTTTGCAAAGTCGCGAAAAGCATGGTGATAAAAGTAGCTAGGCCTACTAACATAGAACGGAATATGGTAATTAGTTAACAGCAATCCAGCATCAGTTGTTTAGTAGTGTTAATCCATTGATGCTAGCTCATGTAGAGGGCCCTCTAATGCCAGTTTACCATTTCCTGATTCCCCTTTCTTAAATCCTAGAAAAGCAGCGACATATTAGCGCTCTGTTGCCTAGAAAAGAGTTAGATGCTAACATAGGGATATGTGGTTCGAGCCTAATAATTAGTTCGGAGCATCCAGGTCCCTACTAGTAGGTTGCAGTTGCATTAGCCAATGCCCGCGCATTACTGACACCGCCTAAAGACAGCCATCTGTGCATATTGTGGATGCAGTATAACTGCAACCCGCCACTCTAGGTTCGTGGAGAGACCAAGTTTCCGGGCAACAAGAAACTATTTTCCAGCTAAGATCATACAACCTAGGTTCGGTTTCTACCACAGCTTTCATAAATTCAGTCTGAAGGTCGGCCGAAGCCCCGACGCCTTTTCCCTTTAACGCTCGAGCCCTCCGTATTCAATAATCTCCATATCGGGCTGACCCTTGAAGACAGCAGTTAATCATTCATGATAAAACACCTCCTCGTAGCCATGGTAAATACAGACTACACCACAGCCCTCCCTCCTGTTCCATAGAGAAAATGTGCCTGTTACAGGACTTTGACTGTTTGTGTATGGCCCCAAGGGGGGGGGGAGGTTATCCTGTATCGTCTACCACGCATTATCTGGAGTCAATGATAAACAATAGAAGCCATTTATTTATTATTCACACTTAGTTCTCAGTCCCTCGCCGTCCCACCAAGTAATTCCCTAGTGATTCGGCGTTGGCTGTAGGTTTTTTGCGCATTTCTTCGCCCAGACAGCAAGTTTTGCGCAGATTCCCTTCATCCGTTTAATAAATGTTTAAATCCAGTCTAAACTGTCTCAACGCTGCTCCAATAAGTAAGCACCATTCATTCATTGCGCATATCTATTAATCCCCCCTTTACAACCTCCCCCCATTCCCCTCCAAACCCCCTAAAGCTCCCCACACATCGCAACCCCAACCTCCAAATCCGGCACCCCCTCCCCCCTCCTCCCCACCCCCGTCCTCCCCAACATCCTCAACCCCTCCAACCCCCCCTCCCCAAACACCCTCCCAATCGGCTCCCCCCTCGCCCCCCCCAACGAAATCACATACGCATTCCCCTCTCCCCCCCCTCCTCTCCCCCCTCCCGGCCCCCCCGCACCCGCCCACGCCAACTCCCCTTCTTCCAGAACTCTCCCCGTCGTCCCTGGCCCAGCGAACTGCTGAGGTGCGTGGGCAGGGGCGGCAGAGTCGGAACCGCCGTAGATCCCGATGCCGGGCATGATGCGCGTGATGCGGCTGTTTTTGTAGCCGGGGGGGGCGGAGACGCATTGGAGATGGAAGGGGGGGGAGGTGGGGGTGGGGTAGAGCTCGAGGGGGAGGCGGGTTAGGGGTTGTCCGCCTATTGTTATGTCGAGGAAGACGCTGGAGGGGTGTTAGTTGGGTGAAAAGGGAGGGGGGAAGGAGGGACGTACAGCGGGTTGCCTGAGGGTGGGAGGACTGTAGGCATTTTTGCTGGGGTTGGGGTGTGTATCGTGGGTGATGGTTTGATAGTAACAAGTCTCGTCTCGTGACGATGCTTCAACCTCTGTTTCTCCGTTCTCGATATCCTCAAAAAACCCGTGACTTCTGCGCGACCTCTCTCTCTCTCTGACCCCACAAAAAATATCCCTCCGGATCTCAAATCTCCAAAAACCCGTGACTCCACAATAACCCCCTTGTCTTTATCCTTCTTGCCCGTGCGTAGTGTCCTCGTAGTCTTCTTCCCCCTGTCTCTTCCCTACCCTTCTCAGCCTTCTTTTCCCGTCTCGTGACTATATGACGCCGCCTAAGTACAGGTACGTGCACAGTGGGTTCAAGAGGCGCTTTTTTTTCAGCCTGGGCGATGCTGCGCTGTCACTCTGGTTTTTTTTTCAGCTTGGTGGGGATCAGGGTCGTCCGTGGCGTCGGTGGGGTATTTGTTTTTGGACTGAATGGGCTTGGCTGGGTCGTTGGCTGGACTGGGCTGGATTTGTGGTGTTTGCCAGCAGACGGCTGTTGTTATTGAGTACACAGGTGAACTGCCCATCAGGTGTTACCTAAAAATGCTCCACTTTTATGACTAAACCCTGCACGTTAGTCAGCCATGCTTGCGTAGCATCACCTAATATAGTCAGGTAAGGTAAAGAACAGTATATAATAGTACCCTAATTTCCTACTAAATTAAATTCTATAGGAAATAGTAACAATAACAGTAGTAATTCATTACTAATGCATTATTTATAATAGATGAGATTATTTTACTACTTTAACTTAATCTATAGCCTAATACTATTACTATTAATAGTAATCTTTAATTTAAAGATAATAGATACTAGGAAGAACACCTTATTATAGAAGGAGGAGAGGAGGAGGTAAGAGCTACTTAATATATACCTAATGTATTACTAATATATTAAGCTTAAAATAACTATAGTTATTTTAAGTAATGTTAGTAATAAAGTAATAAGGGTAATAAAGGTAAACTATATAATGTATTTTATAAGTAAGTAGGCTATATAAGTAAGTAGGCTACTAAAATACTAAAATCTAACTATTATAACTACTACTATACTACTAGCCTATATAATAACCCTTATTTAATTATAATTAATTCCTAGTACCTCTTATATATATAGGCATTATACTCTATAGTATAGATTTAAGTAAGAGAGAACACTCTATAGCTTATATAGAACTAGCCTTATAGCTTAGAATCTACTCTTAATATTCTACTCTATAAATATAGCTTTAAATACTTCCTTAAATATAGAGAGAAACTTAAGCTTTATAATATAATTTAGCTTATTCTATTGTAACGCTGGGTCTTAAAC